>NC_073695.1:8018319-8225819 GCF_029784165.1 Wyeomyia smithii
TTTCGTTGTTTCTATCACGGGAAACAAGGTGTCTCGTGTCATTACTTTATTTCGGAAGGAATGTTGGGAAAATATTTTCTTTCAGACTATGCAATAGCAGACTACTTCAAATGCCTTTTTGATGGCAGTAATAGCATTTTGTGACTGTAGTTGGTTCTGGTAAAGAAAATAATAAAATTTCCAGTTTTAAACTAAGAAGTAAAATTATTGACAATTTCCTAAGCCCAAACATACAATTTATAATAATTAAAATGCTTTAAACTGATTGGTAAGTTATGAAATGTTGGTAAAATTTGCTCCTGTATCCATAATGTTATCCTAACACAAATGTCAGACACAGGAAACCAATATAAAATAGACAGGGAACAAAAAACTGTTCAAATCTTACATGATAATTATAGTACCACTACCCCTACACTGATAAAAAGGGTCATGCACCACGCGAATAAAATGCGTTCATATTTAAACGCGTAGTGTTTGAATATTGTTGATCTACAGTCCACTCAGTCAACGAAGGCTGGTCCGCGAGTTTAAGAGCATTTTCGGGATCGGTATAAAATTAAAATAAGTTGAAAGTTAAAGTTTAGGAAACTATCAATCATTTTACTTCTTAGTTTTAAACTGAGACCCATGGGGATTTTTTAGAGAGGACCTACCGCAATACTGGGTTTCGCTCTTTTGCTCTTTGAATGCTCATTAGGCTATATCTTGTCAAGGAGACAGAATTCGAGCTAGTCATATATGAAGCATTTGTCTGAACATTGCAATGTTGAAATTGCTATAATTCCATAGCTAGAGTTGTTTTATTTTCGTAGGTTCCAAAAGAGCAGCTCTTCCGGTTTTTCAAGCTTGTCCTGACTTTTACGCTTTACCTATGGCAATTTCAGAATACAATGTTCGGACAAATTGTACAGATAGAGTATCTTCACAAGTGCTTCATATATGACTTGTTCGAATTCTGCCTCCTTGTCAAAACACAGCCTAATGAGCATTCAAAGAGCAAAAGAGCGAAACCAAGCATGCCTACCGCCAAATAAAATTCTAAAAGTCGATTTCTATTGACACTCCACTGTTTATGTCATGCGATAAATACAAATCGAATGTTGTTCTTAAATTGATCATTGACTGAACTACGCAACGGTTCATTCAAACAGCAAATGCGTTGCACGGTAAGCGACATCGCTAAAGTTAGCAAGAAGCACTGCATCTTTTCGTTGTTCTCTCCTATTCTCTTTCTTTAATGCTCGATAGCACTCTTATTTTCACTACAACGCAATCCGCATTGAGTGAGAGTGAGTAATATAAGCGCGTCAAACTCTTGTTTTTTAAATCCCGTTCTGCTACCTGATAGTCATTGATTTATATTACTCTCTCTTCAATAATTTCAAAATTCGAATTATTTATCAACCAAGAAGGATTTTCTGGTTTTACTAGTGACAGGTGCTAAAAATAACTTCTATGTTTTATCAATTACAGACATTATAAGTAAACAAGAAATTTCAACAAACTGAGGTTTATCAATCCTTCCGTACAGTCATAATTTATCGCACTTCTTTCACAAATGAACGTTGAGTTTCAATTATTTCAACTCTTGTTATTTTTAAATGGGTACTGACCAAAACTTTCAGATACTTGAAGGCTTATTTAGCTCTAATTGAAGCCCATTTCTTCTTTATTTTCTCCTGATTGGAACCTAAATTGTCTTTCTACTGTTTCTCTTTCATTGGTAGTTAGGGCATTCTTCAGCACATTACACTAACAAGCACAGTTGCTTTCTGCAATCAAGGTTGAACCAGTAAAATTATTTGATTCATCTATGCTCCTAAACAAAACTAAAAAAAGAAAGTAGAAACGCAACAAAGACCGCAACGGCACAGCCAATTGCGTTCGAAGCCCTTGCGGAACCAATTGATCTAGATTTCCTACGTCTATATTCCGACGTCGTTTTTCCCTTCTCGAGTGGCCCTTGTTATCCGCAGTCACCGCAGTCTTAGCCCAGCATACGATACTTTCATCAGATTACTTTCCCTGTCGAAGCTGTGGCGGTGGTGTGAGCGGCAAAATAAACACGGGTTCGATTGCAAACGCCCATTAGCCTTCTGGGGTGTCGCCCTCCGCGCCACTCTAGCTGCATTCTTGCGGCTTCGAACTAACCCAAATCCGTCAGCGAACGCCGGAGAACTAACGTGCAACGGGGCACGACGTGATTTGTGGCGATCTGAAATGGAGCAACAATTTAAAACACGGGCCCAGGCTAATCAGTTCATCGTCAGTTTGCTGGGGTAAACTGCAGTTATAATAACGCAACGGATTGTTGCACTGTGCCTGCTTTGAGGGAGAATGAGGAAGGGAGGGAAACTGATGATATCAATTACCGATGGAATCGATTCCCGTAGGGGTTGGGGAGATTGAATGGAATCCGTTTCGTGCTGTTATTCATGATTTCCAACTTTGCTGTTGTTTGATTGAAACAACTCAGAAGAAAATGCTAGCGGTGTGCTATCTAAGGAGCAACTTATCATAATCGCATCGGTTCGGCTTTGGCCAAGAAAAGTGAATTGAGTTCAAGGGGAGTTGAAAAATTCCAGCTTTTCAGCGCTTCCACCTTACTCGATCGATTCTGTAGCGAAGTTTTGCAATTTGTTACAACCCAAGTCAAACGGGCAAGTTGGAACGCATTATTTGTACTTCAATCAAACTTGGACGCCTGCTGGAAGAAAGTGGGCGAAATTCGTGCGTGCTGCAGAGCCCCAACTGCGGTAACAGGTGAGTCGGAGTAACGAAGATTGATTATCGTTTATCGTTTATCTTGTATCTTGAACGGGGCCCGACTCCGTCGGCTGGACATGGTTTCTATCGTGAGATCTGTCCGTTCTTTTTCCTAAACCAGCTTCGGTTTCACTTTCAATGATTTCTATCTCATTTTCCCAGCTTCCCGCGATGGGTTTGAGAATTGCAGCCGCTGCTTTAGTTGTTTCTGTTTTCTTTTAGTCTAAATTTATGAATGATCTAGAGGAATGAGACTGGATTATCAGCTGCACAAGGCCTAGTAGGTTGGTGGAAACTTTAAGATTAAAAAATAACAGTTATGACAGATAAAAATCTGTTTCCCCACCTGCGGCTGGGAAGACGACAGTCGTACGATGAATCGATCCGGTTTAGACCTTGCAGGTACTTTCTCCGAAGATGTAATTCCGTTCTGATAATGCGATAAACCTAGGTAGTATATTTTCAGCAGTTTTAAACTGCAGAGGATGGCTGTCACCAGCCATCGGCGCAGCGATTCAAGCGAAGAGCTTTGTAACTGGAAGCGCTTTCAAAGTGATTGCCGTGATTACATTGCATTAACTATGAATGCTATCTTTATTTTCTTTCAACCTGCCTACGCTCACCGTACCGGAATTGCATTGGACGATGTCGAATGATGTAGATTAAACGTAAATGACCGTCGGAGATCTTGAAGCTAAAGAAATCATTTGATTGCACGAACGATATTATTTTGGTTTTTTTTTCCACGAATAAAAGTAATGATATAATAGTCAATGATTGCAAAATTATGGTGGAAATAACTATTCACTGAGTGAATCGACAATTCATATAACAACGGAGTAGAAAGAATCTAGCAGTTGAGTCAAAGTCCGCCTTCAATTTAACGATTTTGACACGACAAACCACATATTAGGTAACGGCACTAGCGACACAAACAAGAGTCACGAGCGGAGACACTTTTACTCGCTCTTGGAGAATTTTTACAATCTCCTTTTGGGCTTAGTTTTGCGCTGTCGTGTGTTCAGGATTAGAGGCAATGCGTTGTGTGGTGAATTTCGAAAGGGCTTCCCACAATGATTAATAAGATTGATTGATTTATAAGAAGCAATGCGGTGACAACTCAATTGTAAACAGTTTTCAAATTTGTTTGGTTGGTTAGCAGTTTCGTTTTAATTTTGTTTGGGGCTTAGTAGACATTTTTGAGCCAGAAATCCATATACTGGTGAATTTTGTTTCAAATAAACTGATTCGACTTTAAAATTTGTCCAATTTGTATTGGCAATCTGAGTATCGTTATTTAAATGTGAATGCTAGTGTTGCATTAATTTCAAAGCTGAGCAATTCTCGCTGAAACCGTCCCACTAGTGACATGAGGTCTTTCAAAAAGAAGATTTTTATGTCTAAATGATTGAAAGTAGCGAAAAAATGAGGAAACCACTTTGGTTAGTTCATATTGATGGACCCCTCGGGCACAAATCGGTTAAACGGTTTTTACAAAAATTGATTTTTGAGCAAATCTTGACCTTTTTGTTGATTTATTTCTCTTGAATTTGTCATTGAGACCCTTGCAACCAACACATCGTTTTCAAGAGGAAAGATAGAGCTTTCATTTGAAGTAGAAAAAAATTGGCCGCCATCTTGGATCTCGCCGCCATCTTAGATTTCATCAGAAAAACGTGTTTTTGAGTAAGTTCGCAACCACCGATTTTGAATTTGAATCACCATTGGAAAGCTGAGAAAAAATGCTTTGAGATACATTCAAAATTTTAGGTAAGCTTTGAGGTTATCTTGTCATTCTGGTCACTTTTCAAAATCGAGCTTCAAACAGTTCAACTCATGACGCGCGTCCAATATCAAATCATGCTGAGCCTGTGGTGTGTGTCTGTGTGTAGAGTATATTAGGGGCCATCCATGTTCCACGTGGACAGATTTTTAGGGATTTTGTTTTTCTGATGAAATCCAAGATGGCGGCGAGATCCAAGTGGGCGGCCAATTTTTTTCTACTTCAAATGAAAGCTCTATCTTTCCTCTTGAAAACGATGTGTTGGTTGCAGGGGGTTCAATGACAAATTCAAGAGAAATAAAATCAACAAAAAGGTCAAGATTTGCTCAAAAATCAATTTTTGTAAAAACCGTTCAACAGATTTGTGCCCGAGGGGTCCATCAATATGAACTAACCAAAGTGGTTCCCTCATTTTTTCGCTACTTTCAATCATTTAGACATAAAAATCTCCTTTTTGAAAGACCTCATGTCACTAGTGGGACGGTTTCAGCGAGAATTGCTTAGCTGTAAGAAACACAAATGCTAGCTTAGGAGCGAATTTGTTTTCAGAACATTCAGTTTACTCACCATTGCTTGAAATAGGTTCGGAGTGATTGTAATAGTGTCCCTTGATTGGAAACATTAATTGTTTATTCAAAAGTTTGCTACATCAGTTTTACAATCTGAAAACAAGTGCCGACAAAGAGAAAGATAGTAAACGAATTGATATACTTATGTTTGTATTTCACATTACAAATTTCGAGTATTTCATCTCAATACACCGGCGACTCCATAGGCTGCATAAAATAGGTTTCCTACCCTTTTTGCCTTGAATATTTGTGGAATGCGAGGGTTTGTTTACTTCTAAGACTTCACCGCTTCACTTTTCCTGTGCTTGATATAATGATAAATTTCACGTAGGTACAATTCACGAAAAGTTGTTAAAATTTTTTTTTCCTTGAGAGCAGAGATCGTCTAACTACTCAGAGCTGTGCAGAAAATCTTCGTGCGTTTCGCAGATTCTTGTGGCTGTTTCCAATATTTGGAGGGAGTAAGAGACGAAGGAGAGAGAGAGAAATTTTTCATCTGAGAGTCAGAGATCGATTAATACATTGTGTTTCCTGATGAAGGCACCAACAAGTGCTGAAAGGTTAGGACGAATAACTAAAAATTCGTTCTAAATCTAGAGTTTAAATACTGCTAAGCCGAAACCCTGTTATTGGTACCCCCTTATAGTCTACCTCTACCACAAAATCAGCTGAAAATAAAACTGAAAAAAACTGGATATTAAAAATAAGTGAAACTATATGTGTTCATGTTTTGTGTTTTAAATTTATGCTTTTAACTATAAATAAATCATTGAATTGAGTGTCAGTTTTGAATACAGGGATAATACATTACAGAAATGACAATGCTCTCGCCTGGGTACTCTCTATTTATTTACAGAAATTTTTAGGATAACGTTTTGTGATTGTTTGCTATTCTCTACAATGTTTTCCATCAATTTGATTTTGATATAACTTTATAAAAATACATTTGATATAGATTTCTGAAAACAAATATGTTCAAAAATCAAGCTTTGAGTGATATCCAACATTTAAGCAAAATATCATTCCAATCAATAGACTAGACGAGACGAAAATTCTCCATTATTTAAACCTGGGAAAGCCCACGATTAAGAAGTTACACAGGGTTTCAAGGCATTGTAACCTGTTTTGTTGTTGTTTATTGTCATATTCTCGTTTATTCTCTAAGACAGCGTTTCTCAACCTGGGGTACGCGTACCCCTGGGGGTACTCGAAAGCCTTCAGGGGGTACGCGAAAGAAAAATCAGTAATGGCGGACGGAGCAATTTTTTTACAATACTTCATTTGTTGTCCAATCTTGCTCTCGAAAACATGATTGTAGCAATCAATCAAACCATAGTTTAATTTGAAACCAGAACTAGACTACCATTAAATGATCTACCACTACTCTCTCCCATTCTGCGATAACATTCCAAGCCAGGGGGTACAATCGATATGAAAAATATCGCCAAGGGGTACGCAGACAAAGAAAGGTTGAGAACCGCTGCTCTAACATATTGTCATAATTGCTATAACTGTGAGGTTTGAGATATAACGTTACAGTTTGGGGGTTCCTACGAGCTAAAACTTTGTTTTCTATATAACAGTGTACTTTATATACTAGAAATAGCGTCCGTGTGGAGAATTTTTCGGGAAAGGGTGGTTTATTTGTTATTGTAATTACCGGTTACAGAATTCACCTCTGCATCTCCACGACTGTGACGGAAACGGAAAGTTTGTGTAATTATGTTACCGTGATGAGTGACACATTTTCCAACTTTTACTCTTCCTACTACACTTTCTGTTCTACTATACCGAGCTGTGTTCCTTCTTCCAAGTATCGGCGACTGAGGGAAACCGGCAATTCGGGGATATCGGAGAATAAACCCATGCTCAAAAATCCTTTGATGTCGAAAGGTCTGATTCTACTCATGAACCCTGGGTTACGCAGCTGAAGATTTTTAGAAAAAAATATATATTATTTACTTTAGCATAAGCTCCCGCATGATGGATTTGAGCTAATGAAGTTGCACATAGAACCGCGTACGTAGATGGCTGCTTGGGATTAATTTGCCATTTTCGATGTACAACAATTCAGTAGCTGCTGCTCTTTGCAAAGATTGATAAGGGCGCCGACTACGTTTTTACTGCCGAATTGGGAAGGAAGAAAGGAAATGTTACAACCGTTGTTGCCAGAGACCGAGTTTGCCATCGCATCTCTAACGATTGTTACGGAAAGTAAGCTGTTTTTTTCACCGTGGTAAGTGACGGATTTTTATACATTCACCCTTCTCAATACAAGACTGTTTTTAGAGCTTTTCTTTACCGAGCCTCGTTAGTTATCCTGCAAAATATCGGTCCCAGAAAAAGTGTTCATTCATCTGTGTGTAACGGTAACGGTAAATAACGGTAAACTATTACAAAAGAAAATTGAAGGAAGACATCAAGAAACAAACAAGCAAAATTATCAAATTATTATAATTATCAAATTATTCAATTAAAAGTAATCAAATTATTATCAACCCTAACCCCGCGGAGAGAAATCAATTTTTAATCGGGATATGACATTCAAACTCTTAATACTCAGCAACCGTATGCATAATTCGCACAAACTATATCTAGAGAAACATTACAAAATGTCCTATCTGCTTTGATCGATTTTTGATCCATCACTTTCATTCAATCACCACAACATATTGAACACCTTTTATGACACGTTATTTACACCAGTTGATAGCGGAGGGATCCCTCTAACCTTCTGAACGTAGACCACGTTTGGGAGAGTTACTAAAGTTGAACAATTACCAAAACGAAAGGACGCTCCGAAAAAACGATGAAAGCAGATAGGACCTTTTGAAATGTTTATCTAGATATTGCATGTTGAAGATTTATCAGTTTTCTAACTGTTTAGAATACTATCATCGTTAGAAAGTTCAAGTATAGCTGTTAAACTGTTGTCAAAGTTCAAAGTCAAAACTGTTGTCATTAGTTTATAGGTGATGTCATATGGCATCACCCGTGGGCTAAAGTCATGAAATTATGTAAAAAATACATTATTAGAAAATAAGTCATAAAAAATATTACAATTATATTACAAAGTATGTAAAAAACAAAATAGCAAAACAAATGAAAGAATAAAACAATAATTATTCACATAAAAAGCAAAAAAAAATTTTGAAATGAGAAATCAATTAATGAAGATTTGAAGAGACTAAGAAACTCAGAAATAAAATAACTTAAGATATAAAAAATTGGAATATGAAACAATTCAAAACCCGAGGCAATCTAAATCCAATTCAACAATCCAAAAACCTGATCCAAAAAAGAAAAAAGGTAAAAAATAAAGATTTAAATATTTTAAAACTTGCATATGAGTACATAAGGTAACAAGGATAAACAGGAAGAAGAAATTTTGATATAAAATTTAGTTTCATAAAAAAGGAGCAATGAAGAGATAAATAAGAAAAAACCCAAGAAAAAGAAGAAATTAGGAAAATAAAGAAAAAATGAAGATAAAAAAATGAATAAAATGGAGATATCAAAAAATATGGATTCGTAGTCAGGGCTCCAAATTTTCGACACTGCAAACGAAAATGACAAGAACAACATTTCCACTGTCTCAAGTTAAAACTGACATTCAGTGTCACTCGAGTCACTGTCAATTACTGTCAACTGATTGGAGCTGAAAGTCTGAAAGTAGTAGTAGTAGTAGTAGTAGTAGTAGTAGTAGTAGTAGTAGTAGTAGTAGTAGTAGTAGTAGTAGTAGTAGTAGTAGTAGTAGTAGTAGTAGTAGTAGTAGTAGTAGTAGTAGTAGTAGTAGTATTAGTAGTAGTAGTATTAGTAGTAGTAGTAGTAGTAGTAGTAGTAGTAGTAGTAGTAGTAGTAGTAGTAGTAGTAGTAGTAGTAGTAGTAGTAGTAGTAGTAGTAGTAGTAGTAGTAGTAGTAGTAGTAGTAGTAGTAGTAGTAGTAGTAGTAGTAGTAGTAGTAGTAGTAGTAGTAGTAGTAGTAGTAGTAGTAGTAGTAGTAGTAGTAGTAGTAGTAGTAGTAGTAGTAGTAGTAGTAGTAGTAGTAGTAGTAGTAGTAGTAGTAGTAGTAGTAGTAGTAGTAGTAGTAGTAGTAGTAGTAGTAGTAGTAGTAGTAGTAGTAGTAGTAGTAGTAGTAGTAGTAGTAGTAGTAGTAGTAGTAGTAGTAGTAGTAGTAGTAGTAGTAGTAGTAGTAGTAGTAGTAGTAGTAGTAGTAGTAGTAGTAGTAGTAGTAGTAGTAGTAGTAGTAGTAGTAGTAGTAGTAGTAGTAGTAGTAGTAGTAGTAGTAGTAGTAGTAGTAGTAGTAGTAGTAGTAGTAGTAGTAGTAGTAGTAGTAGTAGTAGTAGTAGTAGTAGTAGTAGTAGTAGTAGTAGTAGTAGTAGTAGTAGTAGTAGTAGTAGTAGTAGTAGTAGTAGTAGTAGTAGTAGTAGTAGTAGTAGTAGTAGTAGTAGTAGTAGTAGTAGTAGTAGTAGTAGTAGTAGTAGTAGTAGTAGTAGTAGTAGTAGTAGTAGTAGTAGTAGTAGTAGTAGTAGTAGTAGTAGTAGTAGTAGTAGTAGTAGTAGTAGTAGTAGTAGTAGTAGTAGTAGTAGTAGTAGTAGTAGTAGTAGTAGTAGTAGTAGTAGTAGTAGTAGTAGTAGTAGTAGTAGTAGTAGTAGTAGTAGTAGTAGTAGTAGTAGTAGTAGTAGTATCCGACCAATAATAATAATATCCAAAATCCAGATCAACCGAATATCCGGATATTATCCGACAGGATATCCGGATTTTCCGATAGTCGGGTGTCCGGATATTGTATCCGAACATAGTTTAATGAGATTTCTGTGAATAATTACTTGCGAGGGGATGGGGGATTGTGGAAAAGCCATTTTTCGCGTTACATTTCATTTGAATGGGTTTTAGGCGATAGAAAAAAAATCCGGTTATCCGGATAATATATTCAGATATCCGACTATTCGATTATCCGTATCCAGATATCCGGACATCCGAATAGTATGCGTTTACACATTCGTGATCCGAGCTTCGGATAACCGGATCACGAATATGTCCGGTTAAAAGTCCCAGCACTGAATTCAAACTGCATGTGCGTTGCACGGTAGGCGGTATCACAAATGATAGCAGGGAAACACTACAAAAAAACTGATTCCAAGGAGGGATGTTCCACAAAAAAACTCTATTTTGTCGTGTCCAACGTACAGATAGGACTTCGCAGTATTCAACAATTGTTTTTCTTTTAAGTTTTCCCGCAACTTTGCTGAAGAAAATAATCTGGTTTATTGAAAATTAGAAAAAAATATTTTTTGTTCCTAAATGTTAGGTGGATTGATAAAAAAGGCCTTGTTCGATGAAAGACATTGAGTACATAAAAACAATTTTTTACAGTCAAATCTAAACCGATCTCGATTTTTAGAGTATAGAACGCTGTGCACTGTGGGATTTTCAAATAAATTTTTTCACCAATTGTTAATGTCTTGAAATATAGGAGTGGAATGAATGCGGAATGTGTAGAAACTATTTTGGAAGTTATTTCATAAAATCGTAATTGAAAAACGTGCTTTACAACAAGTACTTCCTCGTTTTCATATCACTTTTTGTACATTATGACCATTACTCAAAAATTACTCAAAAATGTACCGTACGTTGATTTTGAAATTTTGATCAGAGATTCTGGACATTATAACGAATCGAATGGTGTACTCAGATTCTTTGGTGCATTTTTTTTATAGTAACGGTCTGTGGGAGCACAGTGTGCAGCCTCATATTGCTCAATACACTAAAGCTGCGAATAATTGAATTATAAGATATGAAATGTGACGTAACGCGTATATGTGAAATAAGTTGTGCTGAGAAGGCAGTAATATAACAGAAATGATTTCCAATTTTGAACCCTCATTATTCATGTATGGACTACTCACTGCGACCAGAAACATTGACCTTTTATGACATCATCTGGGCGTCTGGTGTATTCCGCACTTCTATTGTTGGCCATATCTTTATTGAGAGCAAGTGACATGATTATATTATTGTCCGTGCTTATTATCTATGCGTTAAACCTGGCTGTCTCCTGGCAATATTATCGGTATAAATTCCTGGAGATGTTTCAACTAAATATTCGTCAGAGCAGGTTCATTGTAAAAAGGACTTCGATTTGTCAAGAGTCATTCGTCGAGTATTTGTAGAACTCAACGGAAAGGTAAGGTTAATAAGAAGCCTGAGAATAAACCTATGCTTAAGGGGTTATACCTTTTTAGTTTTCAAAAAAACCGAAAAAAAATTTATTGCATTATCTTCAAATACAACATCTTGAGAACATTTTCACAAATTTTCATAAAGAGCTGAGCAATAGGAAGAAAGTTATAACGATTTGCAGCGCGCCTCGCCACGACCGCATAAGCTAAACTTGAAACTTTACACGCGATTATGTCGGAATAGTGTTTTCCGAAAAATGACTTTGCCGTGATCCTGATTGCGGAAAAACTACTGAACCGATTTCCTTCATCTTTTTTTTTAAATTTTCGTTATTAAATTCGCCGGTCCTTGAACGATCGCTTTTTGAAACATACAGTTACATTTTGCCGCAAAAAAATTTAATGCAATTTTTAGCGCTCAAAACGTGCATTTTTTGCGAAAAACGTTCTCGTTTGCACTGGAAACAAAATAGGTACTCATAAAAGCGATCGTTCAAGGACTTGGCACACTTCTAAACTAATGAAATAATATGAGTTTTTTGATTTTGGTTGACCCGCTGAGTCTCTATCAGGATCACCGCAAGCCTCTGCAAAAAATAGCGTTTCGGGGAAACGGCCATTACTCCAGTAATAATTGGCATATCTCAAAATCAACCGTATTTTGTTGTTGTTGATAAACTGTACTTTCAGAAAAATACCACTTTGATGCAATGAAAATGGTGCTATGAGCTTAAAAATAAATTAAAACTTCCCTCATTTTTCTCGACCAAAAAGGTATATAACCCCTTAAGCCCGCTGACATCGAATGGCCTATTAAGTTTCGAACCCACGACCACTCATTTGTCACTGCGAACTCTGTGACTTTGCGACTACGAAACTCTTCTTCTTAAACCCCTTGGGTCACAAGAAACGGATATATTGGTGAGAAAATGTCGTGAAGACAATAATAAACCAAATAGAATCAAACGTGATCTCACAGAATTTGCGTTCGCTTGTAGAGCCGAAGATTACCTCCTAGACCCGGAGGCTTTGCGCGGGACCTCCGGAGTGGTGGCAACCCAATCTGTAACAATATGTTAGTATTAAAATTCTGTAAAAAATAAATCGTAAAAAACGCATTTTATCAAATTTGGAGCAGAAATTACGTATATACTAAACAGTAGTCTGGAATGCTCCAATGGAAACAATCATGATCAAACGGCGAACAACGCACCGGCAATTGCCACCGGGTACACCTCCGAGATTGCTAGTGTGGACACTTCAGTGGCAGAAAAGCTTGGCTACAGAGTTGCAAAACTGAATCCACATTGATTGCAACGGTATCAGCAAACTGCAGCTTACACTCCCGGCTAACCTGCAGGGCATACCAAGCATAGTTTTCTCCAGTATACGAGTGTGAGTGTGTGTGCTCGAAGATACGGCAAAGCATTTGACCTATTCACTAACTTCGTTCCTCATCGTCAGCACTTGATACCGGCCGTGCTGTGTTAAATCACTCATTCCGGGAATGGACGATTGTCAGGTAATTAATTCACCCGTCGTACAGATTTACCTCTTGTGTTGGGCTGAGCTAGAAAAGGTTTCTAGTTCACAGGAAAAAAGATTAGCAATACAACTGTACATGTGTTAATACCTTCCGTTTGAGTACTGCTTCTTTGATATGCAAATACCGAAGCATAAAATTTGATCGTTTTGTCAAAACCGCTTCACTCTCAACATCACAATCCGGCAGTACTGCATGCAAATTGAAATCGGCTGCCATGATTAGCACTGCAATTACTCAATCCAATTCCGCAATTCTATTATCGGTGCACGTGCGTGCGTGCGGGCAAATAAGCCTACATCTGCAAATGTGTAATCAAAGCTGGACATGTTTGTTGATGTAGCTACAATAATCATAAACTACATTGTACGCTTCGACGCCGGCACGCTCCCGGTTGCGGCCTGTCATCCGGCGCGCAGTTCGACACTTCGACGTCAGTCACATTCCGATCGAGAATCCATGCTGACGGCAGCGACAATCCACGGAAACAATCGAACGAAATGATGGCGTACACGTTTTCGATTTTGTTTTCAAATTAGCTGCAACATTATTAAATTAAGTTTTACAACGGTAACATTAAAATGATAAAAACAAACGTATGTTTATGTCCCGGAAAAGTCGAACACAAACAGAGCGGCGGTCGATACAAAAAATGGCGTTATCCACGCATCCACAACAATACGTGGGGTTTTATTTGTCAGCTGGGAACGGCAGGGCAGGAGAACGATTCGCAACCGGCGAACCGTACTGAACTCACTTTTACCCTGTCGTACCTCACTCGAAGCGTACAAGTACGGAAACTGTCAACAAACTTCAAAAATAATTATATTGCACATAGCTGTAAGCCCCCGCCAAATATGGACGGATTCCCGCGGTGGGTGACGAACATTGCGCGGACGCGAAGCTATCGAGAATCGAGTTGACAAAAATGCAAATGTAGCATAATAACAAAACCGTTTTTACGATTACTAATTGTTTTAAGCAGTGCATTTCGGTACGTTGTCAGTAGCTTTGCCCAACACGAGAAAAAAAAACAAGCTGCGCAAAGAATAAAAACAAACAACTGCCGGCGATTTGTCAGTCGGTACAAGCCGTGTGCCGTTTTTTTGTTCACTTTCCCATCTCCGAGGCCACTGAAGCCCCAGCATGGGGGAACTATATGGAGTGGAAAAAAAAAACGGAAAAGAACATTTCCTCCGCCCTACGCTGCCACTTTTCGATTTTTCTCCATCATCCAGGCTTTTCCTCTACTCGCGAAAGCTGGAAAGCTGGGAGGGGAGAGAGAGAATAAAAAAACACGAACGAACGAATTACGCTATCGGGAAAGTGAAATTAAATTTATCGCATGCGAAATTGGAGCCAAATAAATCTCATTTGATTTACATAAACGTTTTGCAATGGGACAAACAGCGAAAATGCATTCGCACGTCACCATCATGAGGGAGGCAGGCAGACAGAAAGGGCAGGATGTGTGTGTGGCTTTGTGTGTAGCCAAGCAACAGTCGATAGGTTTTTTTTCTCTCGCTCTGTTGTTGTTGGGTGGAAGCTGTGGAACAGGCGTCATATCGTGGGGGGCAGTTTTTTTTCCACTGATCGAAAAAAAAAAGGATTACAAAGAAGGCTTGTTTTGTCCGTACATGTCATTCTTTGTGACTGTAAATATGTTACATTGATTGTGGGTGGTTGGAGGAACCAAAATAGCTGCTAAAATGTTATTAAGAGTTGATTTTTGAGGTTACATAAATTCCGAAAACCGATACAACTTTTTTTTTATTTGCTCTTTATTCTTAATGAAGAATGAGTCCAAAAAGATTCCCAAATACACGAAGGAGAATTTTTAAGAATGGTATGAGCATTCATACGTGTTATTGGCACTTGAAACAAAAATTCTCGTTAACCGGAAAACTATAGGTTCATTTTTTTCGCAATCGTTTCATCTCTGCAATAAATTTATTTATGTGAGGGTAGAAGTTAGTCCTCAGTAAATAACCTGAAAGCTCACGCTAAGTTGAGTTCATTCATATCGGAATATATATAGTTTGCTTGTCTTTCAGTCACGCGCACGACAAACGAAAGTTACTCAAATTGTCTTTTTCCCAAGCAAACTCTGAACCTGAGGTACACTAAAATTTGTTATTTTTTCGCGTGTAGCAACGCAAACACTTCTCTTCTGACTACAAGTTACCTTTGCTTTTGGTCCTCCACTCACCTCCTCTCGCCTGGCATGAAGCCAGTCGTAAGAAAATCAAAGCTAACTGCGTTTTAACTTATATTCGGCACACGTGTCAAATCAGCACATGGCTAAAGGTTCTGATGCAGGTGCATCGGCAAAAACCGCCAAAAACATAACAAAGGGCGTAAGGCGATTTTAAGATATAAGAAAGGCATGGTATCAAAGATATCAAGCATGTAAATGAAATTTATAGTTAGCCAAACCACTGTCAGTTGGCTATGAACGTAACTTTATAGTTACATGTCCAAAAAGTTCTATGGCATTGCCATCAAAATTAAGTTGTCAAGTGATGAAATAAGGCAGTACCTGTTGTAATTCTTCGAGGATGGACTATGAAAAATTTAAGAACATGATGGGGATTATAAACCTTTTTGCTCGAGAAAATAAGCAGTTTGGATTTTTTTGCAAGTGTGTAGCAATTTTTATATGCATTGAAATTGTAATTTTTCAATAGTACAGTTATTCGATTGCAAAAAGTTATTTGTTTAATTTCAATTACGACTGAAGACGTTAATAACGAACATTTATAAAAATTGAAGATAACCGGCTGTAACTCGGCAAAGCTATTTCGAGTTTAAAGTTTAGCTTATGGCGCCGTGACGATCCGCACTTGAAATCTATCCAACTTTCTTCCTATTACTCAAAGCTGTAACAAAATTTACAAAAAGGTTCTCAAGAAGTTGTACTTAAAGATAGAGCAATATATTTTTTTCGATATTTTTAAAATGGCAAAGACATTTAACCTATGCAAGACATGCTGCACATATTGTACCCCAAATTAATTCTTTAAGTATACTACGACGGTCGAGATGTGAAACAACGGTCAAGATGCTGAAATGAACGTGAAATTTTAGCTGTTTGAAAAAATCTACAGTATACGGTAAACCCATTCCCGACGGGTGACATTAAAACTTTGATTCAAGCACAACAATTATACTTGAATTTTTTTAAGATGAAACTATTCATGGTTAGAAAACAGATTGATCTTTAATATGCAATACAGTTTGTGTCAATTGTGTATATAGTTGATGAGTAATAAGAGTTTGAGGCTCATTTTTTAGATTACACTTTGTGAAAATGAAAATGAAACTGGCAAATGATGCGTCAGATTTCAAACGGTTATAGCAAGCGAACGACTTAATGCATCTTAGTCATTTATATGTCGGTGGATAGATAAAATGTGTATCAATTTTTTGATATCATGATCAACATTGTTGCTTTACTGCTTAATGGTGGAAAAAGGTGAAAAGTTCCAAGGTCAAGCTTTCCCATACATTTCTCTTGTTCTTGGCTTGCTTCCCAAGCACAGATAACAATAACATGGACGAAATAAATTCCACTGCCTACATATTTTGACTCAACAAAGTGTTTTGGTTTGTTTGTCTTTGTCTAAGCTGCGTGGCCACGCCTTAATGGTAAAAATCTACGCTGAACACGATACAAAAGACTGCGTGTGGAAAATTCAGCTTCAGTTTAGTTTGTTCCACAATAGCGAGTGCGGTGCAGCTGTTAAGCTTTGCGACATTGAGAAACGAGAGCTGCATACGAGTCAACTTCCAGGCACCGCGAAGCATGTTACCTGTATTCTGCACACGGCCGCAACAGTTACCATCGTACGCTGCAGGATATTTTGCTGGCACAGCTGCTGGAGGGCACAGCGGAGAGCAAATTTTATACGCGGCCAACAAAATAATCGATGCTACCGGTGGTGGTGTGATTATCAGCATTCTGTAGCATACATTTCGAGCTTAAGGTTATCGAATCGGTTCTTTTTAGAACTATAAATGCTTGAAGATAAGAGTTACGAGAATTTTCACAACTACTCCTAGTGTGAAATGTCCATCTATTTCTCAATAATCTTTTTAACAATAACGACCAGGGCGCACCAAAGATAAACGGTAGTGTTGCCTATGAATAGTTTATCACAACAAGACATAACCCTCATTTCAAGAATTTTCACTGCTAAATTGAGTGATTTTCCGGTTTAATTGTTTGTTTGTGTTCACTCGAACACCGTTATCAGTCAAATATCAGCAACGAAAATTAGTTAATCTAAGAACCAGAGTGATTTTCGCATCGGGAAAGCAAAAACTTTCTTTTGATGCTTATGAAAATCACTCAGTAGTATTGAAGATGTATTGGTTTGTTTCTCTTTCTTTCTATAAGCTACGTAGCCACGCCTTAATGGTAAAATCTACACAAAAGACTGCGTGTGAAAAATTCAGCTTCAATCATTCTCTGCTAGCGTGTTGAGCAGTATAGTCGTTATATTTTTTGCGCTGCTTTGTACGTTCTATATAACAAGTTTCTTTTCGCGTTGGATTTCCCGTCGAGTACCTTGGAGTATCTTCTGGATCTCGCCAAGGGTACTTCCATGGCTGGCAACAAGCCGCTCTTTCCTGTTACATTAGACGATATAACCGACAGTGACTGCGCGGAGCAGTCGACCGATGGTTTTCACCAAGCGAAGAAAAAGAAGACAATGGACAGCCAAAATTCATCTGCTGCAACAACATCCACCGGTTCGAAACACAAACGCAAGCAGACCGTGCCCCCCGGTTCGGCGGACCCAGAATCGAATCGGCTGCTGCAAAATAACAAGTTTGCACTGCTGCTGGTAGAAAATGGTAACAACGAGCCCATCGCTAAAAAAGAGCGAGTCCCCCCGCTATTTACCCCCCTCCGGGACATGCTTAAGCTACAAGCGGAGCTTGCCAACTTATCGTTGGAGCCTCTCTACAAAAAATGTAGCAAAGGCACCAAAATCCTGTGCTCCAACATGGAGGAGTACAACAAAGTGAGCGATCTACTAGCCAGGCACCAGGTGCCCTACTACACGCACGACAACCCAGCAACGAAGCCACTGAAAGTGGTACTACGAGGTTTGCCAGCTTTGGCTGCATCGACAGTGAAAGCCGAGCTTGAGCAGGTTGGCTTTAAAGTGGAAGCGGTTTTCCCGATGAATCGTCGATCCCAAACCGTCAAGGACGACTCCTACCGAGACGAGCTGTTCTTAGTACACTTCACTAAGAGAAGCACGACTCTTGGTGCACTGCGTAACACCAAACATCTGTTCCACACCATCATCCAGTGGGAACCGTAACGTCCTCAACACCGTGACGTAACCCAGTGTACCATCTGTTTGTGGTTCGGCCATGGTACACGAAACTGCAAAATGATTCCGCGTTGTGACAAGTGCGCTGGGGCGCATCGCTCTTCGACCTGCCTTCAACCTGATGACTCCGAGCCGAAATGCGCGAACTGTGACCAAAACCATCGTCCCACCAGCCGGAGCTGCCCGAAGCGTGCGGAATTTATTCGCATTCGTAAGGCAGCGTCAACAGCCAATCAGAACGGACGTCATCGAAAGCCTCCCCCGGCTCATACACCAGATCAGTTTCCACCGATCCGGACCAGACATGTGGTCCCCGTGTTGGAGCCGCTTCCGCTCCCGAATAGCAGTCAACCGAATCGTAGCACGCCTGCTACGCCTGCCGTCTCGCCGCCGCTGCTGCTCTCTCAAACCAAGGACCCACGCCGAATCCCGGATTGTCATACGCTGGCGTTACTTCTGGGACGTTTGCTGGTTATACTGAAGACGACCCTCCACTATCAACAGAGGAACTAGTCAAAATCATCTCCGCTGCATTCGAAATCCAGCGTAAATATAAAACCCGCAGCCGGCAGCTTGCTGCAATCGTCGCCCTAATCTCCAACAATGGACCATAAGCCCTTCGTTATTGCGAATTGGAATGCTTGTTTTCTACGGAACAAACACGTTGAGCTTCTTGATTTCCTTGGCGAGAAGGAGGTCGATATTGCCGTCATTACGGAGACTCATCTGAAGCCGAAAGTTAACATCTTCCTTCCGGGCTTCCAGCTGGTACGACTAGACAGGATCAATGCCGGGGGCGGAGGAGTTGCCATCGCTGTGAGGAACAACATCAAGCGTCGCCTGCTGCCGAGTTTCCAGCTTAAGACTATCGAAGCCATCGGGGTTGAAGTCGAAACCTCGCTCGGCCCAATCATCATCATCGCAGCGTACTGTCCCAAGCAAACCACCACCCGAGACGGTACCGCTGCAAAATTACGAAACGATCTGGCCAAGCCGACTCGGCGGCGGGCGAAGTACATCATTGCTGGAGACCTGAACGCTCGGCACGAGGTGTGGGGCAACCGAAGACAAAACAGGAATGGCATCATCCTGGCGGAAGACCTTGAGACCGGGCACTACAACATCTTGGCACCGGAGTGCCCTTCCAGAATCTCCCGGTCCGGGGTTCACTCTGTCCTGGACATATTCCTGTCCAACATGGCAATCTTCGAGGTTCCAGTGGTGTTCGAGGAGCTTTCGTCGGATCACTATCCGGTGGTGCTGACCTTAGGTGCCACTACTGAGACGGTGGCCAATCAACCCAGGCGAGATTACCATCGCGCCGACTGGGTCCGGTTTCAGCGTATCGTCGACGAGAACACCAACACCGACCACCCGTTGAACACTCCAGCGGAGATCGACCAGGCGATGGACACACTCCAGCGTGCGATTGTCGTCGCACGTGACTCGGCGGTCCCAGTACAGCAAACTCAGGTGAGTACCGCCCTCCATATTGACAGCACCACTAAACACATCATAAGGTTGCGCAACATCTATCGGCGCCAGTACCAACGAACTGGTGACCGATCCAAGAAGACCATGAGCAACCGACTGACCAAGGTTATCCAGGAACGCATTCAAGATCTGCGGAACCACGAGTTTGGCCAAAAGCTCCGCCAGATTCCACCAAACTCAAAACCTTTTTGGTCCTTAACCAAAATTTTGAAAAAGAGACCAAAACCCATTCCTCCGCTTGTTCCGTCCGGGGAAGGTGAACTACTCATAACACCTGTTGAAAAGGCGAACGCGCTGGGGCAGCAGTTCGTGTCGTCACACAATTTGGGGCGAAACATCGTCAGCCCTTTCGAGCTGGCTGTTTCTGAGGGAGTTACTATGGTCG
The DNA here is from genome assembly GCF_029784165.1 of Wyeomyia smithii. Lineage (NCBI taxonomy): Eukaryota > Metazoa > Arthropoda > Insecta > Diptera > Culicidae > Wyeomyia > Wyeomyia smithii. The sequence continues at coordinate 8,038,392 of NC_073695.1, forward strand.
ACAATTCGAGCAGTTTGGTCCCAGAGGAAGTACGAGTGACGGCGGATGAGCTCATCGGTCTAGCGAGGAGATTTAGGAATATGAAGGCCCCCGGCTTTGATAACACATTTAACCTCGAGCTCAAGCACTTGAGCCACGGCTCATTTGCTTTTGTAGCACGTGTTTTCAACCGGTGCTGGGAGCTTGGCTACTTCCCTTCAATGTGGAAGTTAGCTAAAGTCATCCCAGTACTGAAGCCGGGGAAAGATCCTTCTATTCCTAAGAGCTATCGTCCAATCAGCCTACACTCTGCCCTCTCCAAGCTGTTTGAAAAGTCGATCCAGAGCCGCCTGCTTTCATTCACCGATGAGAATGGTGTCCTCCCTGAGGAACAGTTTGGTTTCCGCAAGGGCAGGTCCACCATCCATCAGCTCAATCGAGTTACGAACATCATCCAGCGGAACAAGTCGGTGTCCAAGACGACAGCAATGGCGCTCTTGGACATTGAAAAGGCTTTTGACAATGTGTGGCATGATGGCCTGGTGTACAAGCTGCATCGACACAATTTTCCGTTATACTTGATCAAAATCATCAAAAGCTATCTCTCGGACAGAGCCTTTCGGGTTTCCTTGCACAATGTGTGCTCAGAGCAACTAAACATCGATGCAGGAGTGCCCCAAGGTAGTATCTTGGGACCACTCCTGTATAACATTTACACCTCGGACATCCCACCTCTCCCGGGAGGTGGAGTGTTGTCACAATTTGCGGATGATACCGCGATCATGTACAAAGGTCGCATCATCCGCGCTTTGACACGCAAACTGCAAGGAAGCCTGAATGCTCTGAATGAGTACTATACCAGCTGGAAAATTGTGATCAATGTGGCCAAGACCCAGGTCATTTCGTTCCCACATTCGAGATCGTCCAGGCTTGTTCCTGCTGACGATTGCAGGATACGGTTCGGTGGCTCCCTTATAGAGTGGTCCAACGGGGTGGCCTATCTTGGTCTGTCTCTGGACAGTCATCTAATTTTTCGGGCTCATGTCGATAAAAGACAGTGACCAAATGCTGCATCCTCATCAGGGCATTGTACCCCCTGATTTGCAGGAATTCGAAATTGTGTCTGAAGAATAAGATGGCTGTCTACAGACAGATCAATTACCCCACGTTGGAATACGCCGTACCAGTTTGGAAGGACTGTGCCCGGACAAACAGGCTGAGGCTCCAGCGCGTCCAGAACAAAATCTTAAAAATGATCTTAAACCTTCCCCCCTGGACAAGAACAAGCGAGGTACACGAGCTCGCGAACCTGGAAACCTTGGCAGTGCAATTCGACCGGTACTGCACGAAATATGGAGGGAGGTGCTCCATCTCCAAACACGCCATTATCCGCGAACTTTAGGTTAAGATTGTAAATAGTAGAATAAGTAGGTTAAGTAGGTAGAATATTTTTAAATAATTAAATCCTGATGTTCAAACATCAAAAACAATTAATACTATAATTAAAATATGTAAAATGAGCAACAAAAACAAAAATTAGGAAAAATCAAAGTTGAAATGCATTGAAGCAAAACACTTACATTGTAAAATTATTGTAAATTACCAATTAACAAATACATTGAACATTTAGTCAAAAAAAAAAAATTCAGCTTCAGTTTAGTTTGTTCCACAATAGCAAGTGCGGTGCAGCTGTTAAAGCTTCGCGACATTAAGAAACGAGAGCTGCATACGAGTCAACTTCCAGGCACCGCGGAGCATGTTACCTTCATTTTGCATACGGCAGCAACAATAACCATCGTACGCTGCAGGATATTTTGCTGGCACAGTTGCTGGAGGGCACAGCGGAGAGCAAATTTTATACGCGGCCAACTAAATAATCGATGCTACCGGTGGTGGTGTGATCATCAGCATTCTGTAGCTACATTTCGAGCTGAAGATTATGAAATCGGTTCTTTTCAGAACTATTAGATGATGAAGATAAGAGTTATGAGAATTTTCACAACTACTACTAGTGTGAAATGTTCATCTATTTCTAAATAATCATTTTACAATAACGACCAGGACGCACCAAAGATAAACGGTAGTGTTACCTATGAATAGTTTGTCACAAGATATAACCCTCATTTCAAGAATTTTCATTGCTAAATTGAGTGATTTTCCGGTTTAATTGTTTGTTTGTGTTCACTCGAACACCGTTATCAGTCAAATATCAGCAACGAAAATTAGTTAATCTAAGAACCAGAGTGATTTTCGCATCGGGAAAGCAAAAACTTTCTTTTGATGCTTATGAAAATCACTCAGTAGTATTGAAGATGTATTGGTTTGTTTCTCTTTCTTTCTATAAGCTACGTAGCCACGCCTTAATGGTAAAATCTACGCTGAACTCGATACAAAAGACTGCGTGTGAAAAATTCACAGTTGCTTCAGTTTAGTTTGTTACACAAAGGCGAGAGCAGTGCAGCTGTTAAAGGTACGCGACATTGAGAAACGAGAGCTGCATACGAGTCAACTTCCAGGCACTGCGGAACTATGTTACACCTTTATTTTGCATACGGCAGCAACACTTACCATCATTCGATGCAGGATATTTTGCTAGCACAGCTACTGGAGGGCACAGCGGAGAGCAAATTTTATGCGCGGCCAACAAAATATTCATGGTGCGATTATCAGCGTTCTGTAGCACGAATTTCTAACTGAATATTATGGAATCGGTTCTTTTCAGAACTATAGATGCTTGAAGATAAGAGTTATGAGAATTTTCGCAACTACTACTAGGGTAAAATTTTCATGTATTCATTCATCGTTAGTTTTAAAATAACGACTGTCAAAAATAAACGGTAGTGTTACCTATGAACAGTTTAGCGCAGCATATAATAATATTTAGTTTAGCATATATTATATATTTGGTCCTACGTCACCATTTCATACAACCCCTAGGGCTGTATACCTTGTAGTATTGAGGTAAAAAACTAATTTATCGGGTTATGCTATTGGTCATTATTTTTCAACATTATGTAAAATCTGATCAACTAGTTTGATTTAGGTATTTCGGAATATCAACATAAAATTAACATAAATAAACAGTTTTAAAAATTAAACATAGGTTTATCTACTATCCTGCGAATGCGGTACAGTGAGCCAACTTTTTTATTTTTCAAATAATATTTGTTTGTTTATGTAGAAGAAGACGAAAACAAAGCAGTAGAATAAGGTGGTGGTGATGGGATGAGGATTGTTAGGCAACACTAGAAAAGGTTTCTGTGATGGAACGCAGATGACAGATGTTTCATGCGCGTCATTCATCATGTGCGAATTTATATCGGGGTATTAGCAAGTAATCTGCTCATCAATGATTAAAAGAGGACAGTACTTAGTTATTCCAAGCTTTGCTATTGTTAATAACAAATCGCAGAGACAAACTTTTGCATGTGTGAATACTTTTTTGAACAATCCAGTATTTTTTCATGAGCAATGGTATTTGTAAAAAAATTTTTCAATCACATTCATTTTTATTTATTTGGTAAGTTTAGTTTAAATATAACATATTTAACATCAAACAATTGAGAATATCAACTATTATTCAAGTTATGAAATTTAAAAAATATTAAATGCTTAGAAAACAATTTTTCGAGAATAATCAAATCATGGAGAAAAAGTCTTTAGATATTGAAGAAAACAGCTGTGCAGTGGATCCGTATAAGAAGCGAGATGCAGATTCGTTTTCGAGTAAGCAACCAATCCACGCGTTGTCATGTTCTACTGAACGAAGAATTTATCGCAGTTTAGATAATTAATTAAGTTTTAAATCGGTGCTGGCCATCTTCATCGAATTATCGATAGTGTCATAGTTACATATTGCACTTCAACTCGATATTTAAAAAAAATACCAACTTTTAACAGTCCAAAATGAATTTGAAAGTGGCTAGCCACTAAGGGCAAACGAATGTTGTTTCTCTGTGGAAGCTGCCCTCATGAAGCTTATATTTTATCAGAAAGAATTTTTATTTCTCTTGCTCGTGTAGCAGTGCAAAATGCCAAAAGTGAATCCCTGACGTCATCTCAATCTATTTTATCTTATTAGAAACTCGTGATTAAGAAACTCTAATGGCTATTTGATACCAAGATGGCCGCAATCAGTAACAATTATCCCGTAAAATATTCAGCAATCAGAATTAAATCGATTCCGGAGTATCATTGCAAATTGGATAAACAAAATCGTTGCTACACTGTTTCGAACCATGACACCGGCGGGCGGGGTGCCCTCGTTGGTTCGCGAAACTGGAACATGGTTTCGAGCCGGCAGCGGCCTCAATCGTTTGCCGTCGACTCCAATTACACGCTGCCGGCACGAAAGTGAAATATGATCTGTTCGAGCCTCGTACAATTTACGAACCGATACCTAACCATTATTGTATTATAAGGACGCCGAGGTAACGATATGAAGCCACTGGTCGACAAAATGTAGAACACAATTTGCATTTGATTGATTCGTAAAAAATATATCGTGGATACAATTTTTTCATCCGTACTCTACAGAAAATTAATATAAAATCATGCGTCGACCAGTGTTATTTTTTGGGCGCTCATGTATGGAACCACTGTCGGAATGCAATGCTGAAAACATCACGGGCCGATAATGATTGATTGGGCACCGAAAACGCTCTGCAAGTGAGATAATCACATTAAATCGTACAAAGTGCAAAATGAGATTTACGTCAGGCCGAAATGGAAAACGGTTCTTCGTCGGTGGCAATTTAATTAAATTGAGAAGGTGATCATCAGTGGTTTGAACGACATGTGCTTTTTCGGTTTCGTCCACTCAGCAACAGAGTGTAGCCATGGGGAAGAAAATGCTAAAACAATCCTTCATAAAATAAATCAACCACGCAATTTCACTGGGAAAATTTACCGACGTTTCATATCAGCCCAAGTTTGACTTGGGCTAAAAACTTTCCAAGCTAAATGCAAAGTGTAATCTACACTTACCCTTTTACATCACGTTACCGCACGTAGTGAAACGCATCGGATGATAAACGATAAACTCCTTCGGGCCCAGCATGCAGCAACAAAGCAGCATCAGCAGCAGCAGCATCTCAAGGCCCGCTGCAGATGCAGCTTTCGCGTTGGTTTGAAACGCGTCGCCTTCGTAGCTAAGCCACCAACTGAGACTGCCTTTGACTAGCCCGGCGATGCAGAGCATCCTCCCGCCACCGTCATCTCCACCGTGTGATCCGGTTCAAAGCTGGCTCTGCCGGGCTGGAGTTCAAGTTTATGGTTGAAGTGGCAAGAGTGATAGAAGAAAAGCACTTTGCCGGTCGGTCGTCACATGTGCAACGGGTACAAGAAGAAGAAAAAGGAAGAAACCAAGCGGCATGAAGTGGAACAACAACTCCGTTACGTCCAAGGTAGGGCAGCACTGATAAACCGGCACACGACGTGTGTGAGGGTAGGTCAGTGATACAACAGCGTCAGAGGCGGCGCTTTCGGCGTGCTATCGTGATGGTGGCAGTTTTCGCTGAACTCGCAGCCTGTCACTCCGAGCGTACAAGTGGGAATTGGTTGAACGACACCAACAGTAGCAGCAGCAGCACATAAACTCAAGCTCACACACACGCGTCTTTACCATACTGTCTGGGGGTGCTCTGTAGAACAACGTGCACGCGAGAAATGATACAAAAATTGATTGATTGATTTTTGACAGTATCAATAGCATATTTAAGACATATCAAATTTGCACGGCTTTCATCATTTAACAATTATTATTACAACCGTTTCGGAGACCATGCACACCATGTCATTAAATGACCATTTTAACATTTTTATTACAGCGTTTACTGTCGCGGGAAAAGATTTTATTTATACGTCGTTCGCCAACTTTTGAATCAGATTATATTCTTGATAATTAAACACCGATTGATTTACTTATCAGTATTATTATTTTCATCGATGATTTCTTTCGTAAGATTATGAACAAAAACATAATTTTGAAATTGAATAATGTCGAATTTTGTTTTTCTCCACCTTAAAACTTTTTTATTGCATGACACTCTCAGTTTAAAGTTTTCTTAAGTTTTTTTGAGAAAAAATATATATATATATATATATATATATATATATATATATATATATATATATATATATATATATATATATATATATATATATATATATATATATATATATATATATATATATATTTTGACGAAACTGTCGAGTCTAACCTCTAAACGAAACACAAATTTCTACATAACTCTGGAGCAAATCAAGCAGATGGAACCAAAATTGAAAAGAGGGGTTTTAGAGGGCAAGGCATGTCTCTTGCGGTGGTTTGTTACCCCTCCTCCTCCTCTAGAAGGGGAGGACTCCCATACAAATGAAACACAAATTTTTATATAACTCTAGAATCAATCAAGTAAATGGACCCAACTTTCGGAAGTGAGGATTTTAGAGTATGAAAAATGTTTCCATGATGGTTAAACAGCCTATTAGATTTCATTCTAAATCAAGCTTTAGAAAACAGCCCGAAATGACCAAACACCGTCAAATATGGCTACAGGTAGCTTCCGTTATTGGCAACACGCTCCTCGATTTTTAGTTGCCAAAAACGGAACATTTTTTCGTGAGACTTTTTTGTTTTTTATCATTTTTAAAAATTGAAAAACAATATTTAAACATTAATTGGACAATAAATTGACCCCAAAATGTCTGTAATTTTGTCTTACCAGCGAGAATGTAAATGGGCACTAACGGTGCAATAAAGGATTAGTCCTATATTTTCTTTTTCTTGTTGTCATATTGCTTAATCCAATGACTATTCAGCATGTCACCGAGCGCAGTCTTCTGCTGCGGTCAATTGCGTTTGAAAAAAAAAGCCTTGGGAGGAAATTATTGTTTTCCAATAATACTTGCAGGTATTCTTCTCAAGCAATTTACACCAACCCGTTGTTCGAGTTTCGCACACTGTGCTTTTTGTCTTTGTGGCATTTTTATCTTCACAAAACTATTGTTATCTAAAAATCATCTCTAACAATTTGTTCAAAAATTTTTAGTAAATCTAGTCGATTGTCTCCTACTAAAGAAACAATCTCCTTTAAATAGAATGTAAATTAAACGATTTTTGTGTTTTCGTAAAGTAACGCTACAGTTCGAGTAAAATGCTCAAGATTTTGCTCAAAGCACGAGGGAAGAGGAAACAAGCAATGGTTGATTAAGAGTACTACCAAAGCCCTGGATCGCATCAAAGTAATTTTTTGGAGTCCTTTAACTCTTTCGGAATTAACTGGATTGCGGAATTTCTGATTGTAACAAATATTTTACGGTTTACCTTTTTACTGAAAAATATTTCGGAGAACATTACATTACTTTCTTTGTTTTGTTTGTGTTTCAATATTTCTAAAGTTGAAGACAAAACTTTAGGTTTTCAAATAAAGATTTGTGCACAGTATGTTCACTCAAGACATTTTCAATGGTCTATATTTTAAGAAAGGGAAAGTATCGGCTAGCTGTACTCAAAATTTTGGAACAAATTATCTTAGCTTAGCTTAGCTTAGTTCTGACTGTACATATCAATGGTTGCTACTCCGTGATGGGTCCAAGCCACCCAAGATGCACAATGAATCAACTGAAAGAACGACTGGGAGTGGTAATTCCTTCTCACTGTGCATCATCCAATGACCCGATTTTCAATAGACCAATAACGGCGCCGGCCACGTCTTTACAGTCAGGTGGGGATATCGTCGGTTTCGTGTAACACCGGCACAACTTAAAAGTTTTCCATGTTGCAGTCAAATGATACCAAATATGATCAACTTTTATTTCACAAAGACTTTTTTCAAAATCCACAAAAAAAACTGAGTTATAAATCGATGTGTCTTTGAAAGTTGTAACTTGCTCATAGATTTCTTGGAGACGATAAAGGTAATTTTAAACGCCAACTTTTCAATCCCGTTTCTCTTGGAGCTCTGAACTTCGAGTTATGCTAGTACTGCACGAAGCCTTCAATAAGGAAGAAATGTTAGAATGTAGTCTTCGCTTTGTTAGGGACCGAGTATACCTCTGCATCCCTACAAAGACCACGGAAGGGAGTTTTTGTTAGTGGGGTGGGTTTTTGATCAGGATTCACTTTGATAAGTGATATGACCATGATCTAATTGGATTAATGTAACAATATAGTTATGATTCTATACATATAATCAGCGTTGCTAAACGAGCGAGAAGCAAAACATATCCACTCCTTTCTGCTCGAGACTGAGATGTCTGCTACGCTTCTCCAGTCGTTCGCACACACACTTTCGAGAAACTCTTTATTATCCATGCATTTGCCAGAGCAGCAGCCAGCATACAGCCGCTCTTTCTCTTTTGCTTTTTTACTCACGCCAAATACGCGAGTACTCGAATAAGAGTACTTGACTAGGAGTGCTTGAAAAAATGTGCCCGAAAACAAAAATGCTTCGTTCACCGACTCACGCATGCGGCTTGTCCATCGCTAAACTGATGCCAAGCAGTTTTGCATCGTGCACCGACGAGCGAAAGTGGGGTGATAAATCTATATAGAATCGCATGCTTGAACGTGTATGATATTCGACCACCTACTCGCAGTGATGCCACAATTTCAACTGTATTTCGAATCTCAGAAAATCACCTTGGTGGTATTTCAATCTGTATAAATATCTGCACATGTACTGGACATATCCCTTAAAATAAAAAACACAATTATGCACACGTTTATGCGTAACATATAAATATAATGAAACCTCCAATACGCTCAATAGCATTTGAGTTCTTTTTCGATTTTCAACTATATCGAAAAGTTTGTTTCGCGATCCACGAAAATCAAAAAAAAAAAAAAAAATCTGTATAGTTCTGTACTATTTCCAGAAAATCTGTAATTTGTATATACAGATATCTGTATAAAAAATACGCAAAAATCTGTATAAGTACTGAAAAAACTGTATATGTGGCATCCCTGCCTACCCATCGAAATATTTTTTTCGCCACTCCGCTTTGTCGTACCTTGTCACTCCGTATCGTCATAATGCGTCTTGACGGTTGTGCTCGCGAGAAAGGGAGGTACACGCGAGTGGGAAAGTACGCGAGCGAGAGTGCGTGTCGGCCTATGAGAAAACTCGCAAGCATCAACGCTCGGTAGTGTGAAATGAAAAAAGGAAAAGAGAATGAGAAACAGTACGACAGGAGTATCTCTAGTGTGAGATTTCGGTAGCGGCGAGAACGCCACTTGGAGTATCGCATGCTTTTTGCGAGCGAGTTTAACAACGCTGCATATAATGTGACATTAATGAAGATGAATTTTATAATACAATAAGAAGTAATATGGCATGTAAAGAAGATCTCGGTTGGCTGCTTTGCATAGCTGAAATATCCAAATTTTTAACGCAGAAAACGCAAAAGAAATATTAAAAAGAGATTCGAAAATCATATGAAAATGATCCGTCATGTTGTGCTAAAATAAAATAGATGAACTTATATTAGACTAATTCATGACAATTCTAGAGTAGTTATTGTGCTGCCTTCGGCGGCTGAAAACATTGATTAAAATAAATTATTAAGTATAAAGTCATCTAAACATTGTAGATATGATCATGTATAATGTGAGATTCTTAAAAATGAATTATAAAATACAACAAGAGGCATGTGAAGAATATCTCGGTTGACTGCCTTCCATAGCTGAAATAATTAAAACGGATTCGAAAAACATATGAAAAGGGTCCGTTATATTGTGTTCCCAAAAAGAGTGATGGACTTTTTAGACTTTTTCATGGCATATCAATAGTTGTTGTTGTGCTCCTTTCAGTGGCTGAAAACATGAATTGAAATGAGTTATTACAAAAACACTGCCGCGCTTGCACAAACGTCTCGCTCTTTTCTACGACTATTCATCGCGTAAAATCATCTAAACAAATCATCCACACGTTCACGCATTTATCACAACCACGAACGTTATCGGCAAGAAGTGGAGAAATTGGAGTACCGCCCTAACTAACACGCTGAGAATCCTGAGTAAGAATTCCCAGGATTCCTATAACTCGGTGACGGAATCGCGAGAGGAATCGTTTCTGCGATACGTACAGAATCTGTGCGAATCGCATACGGGAAACCTTTTCAAGAATCCTCAAAAATCCAAATGAATTGTGAGAGGAAGCGTTTCTGCGATACGGACAGAATTTATAAGAATCGCATATGGAAAACCTTCTCAAGAATCCTACAGAATCCAAATGAATCGTGAAAGGAATCGTTTCTGCGATACGGACAGAATCTGTTCGAATCGCTTATGGAAAACCTCAAGAATCCCAATTTAGGAATCTCGGCGACAGAATCGTGAGAGGAATCGTTTCTGCGATCCGGACAGAATATTTTTACGCGGTTTTTTACAAGGATATTTTTTACGCGGTATTTTGAATGAACGCGTATTTTTAGACGCATTTTCGAATCAACCATGTTTCTTACGCGGGATTTCGAATTACTGCGGTTTTTCAACGCAGATTTGATTTCCGCGTATTTAACGTGGTTTTTTACGAGGTACGTATTCCCAGCGTAAAAAACTGAGTGTATAGCATAAGACTGAGGAAAACGTGTCGTAATATGTCTATTTCTTTTCTAGATGAGATTTAAGAATCTAACCAACATCATAGAGAATATTATACTCATCACGAGAGACGGTAAACTTGCTCCCATTTTGGATCAAATTGCGTTTCTGAGAAAGTTATTTATTCTTTTCTCAAAGTGTTCCACTTAATAATTTAATCCTGTCACTTGGTAATTCTACTTTAGAAGTATACAAAACCTATGTCTGGAATTGATATTGACCAAACAATCGTGTAACTGATGGTTAACAAATGAAAATGACTCTCGCGGTATTAGATTTTTTGTAGTACTAGTAGTATCAAATGGAAACATTGCATATTCTCAATATCTAATTCTATTCTACTAAGACGTTCAATGTAAAATTTATTATATTTCAGCAAAACTAGATTTCCCTTTTCTTGGCTTCCTCTGATCTGAACCTCAAATGATATAATTCAGAAAGACCAGCAATCAAATATATATAGGTATCACCAAAGTAAACTGAACACTGCGACTGTACATGGACCTTGCGTCCTTCTAGCGTCGAGCCGAAATTGCTTCGACCTAGTAGAATGCGAACAAACTTCTTTGAATATGCGAACAGAATTACAAATTTGAACAACTGACTCTAACAAGGATAGACTATTCGACATGACTGTCGTCCCAGTTAGAATAAACTCATATATACGTTAGTCGCACCCATAGGTTTCGCATAGATTCCCTAGGATTCCTCACATTGGAATCGTAAAGCGTCCGCAATAAGGAATCCTGACGAAAGAATCCTCAAGAATACCTTGTATATGGGACTGGGATTCTTGAGCGAAAATCGTGTTATGAGAATTCTTCGGATACGAAACCTTTGACTTTAACCGATTTGTGCTCAAAATTCTTATATCTTGTAAATTCTTGTTATTTTCATTTAATTTCGATGGCACCAAAAGATCCAGTAACCTATCTACTTTCAAATTAGCGTAAGCGGTGCCCAAGAATTCTTTCATTCCCGGGAATCCAATGCTCCGAAAACTGAGGAATTTCATGATATATAAAATTACTTTAACAGGCCATTTGTATGGTTTTGGGTATTTTGGTCCTTCCGGAATAGATTCCACTGGCGCTTCTAGTGACCATAAAAACAATTTAATAGAACAAGGTCAAATACCATTCAATATTGGTATATTCGGAACCGGGATGATGCCCCCAGACCGGAAAACGACCTCAGACGCCATTTTGAATTTTGAAATGGTGACTTCCGGACTCTGGGAAATATAAATATCTGGCCGAATACCTCCCAATATGAGTATTTCCAAAATCGGGTTGATGCCCAGAGAACGGAAATAGATTCCAGACGACATTTTGGAATTCAAAATGGTGTCTGGGTCGTTTTTCGGTCTCTGGGTATCATCCCGATTCCGGGAAAACCCATATCGGGTGATATTCGGCCATTTTTGGCCTTTTTTCAGAAACCGGAAGTCACTATATTGAATTCAAAATGGCGTCTGGAGTTGATTTCCGGTCTTTGGGCATCATTACGCATCAGGAAATACTCATTTTGGGAGGTATTCGGCCAGCTTTTGTTATTTTTCAGACACCCGAAGTCACCATTAAGGAAATCAAAATGGCGTCTGAGGTCGTTTTCCGGTTTCGGCGCATCATCCCGGTCCTGAAAATATAAATCTTGGATGGTATTCAACCTTGTTTTATTTAATGGTTTCCGGTGGTGGGCACCATTCTGCTAATTCGCTAAAACGCTAATTAGCGACGCTAATTTTCAGGTAGCGGTTTAGCGGTTTCGATAATTTTTGAGCTGATTAGCGAACTGTTAGCGTCGCTAGAATTTTGACCTTCGTAACGCTAATCGCTCATTCGCTAAATTTGTAGAGAAGCGACAAAAAAATATTTACAAAATTTGTGAGTTGCTGATAGCGTACATAAATTGATTCGAACGATGAACGTACTTTACGGCGAAAATTACTTTATAACGTATGTTTCATTCAAATAACGTTCATTTGTCTCAACTGTCTAGTGTTTCTCTCTTTACGACAAAAGTGCAAGTCAGTCTTTTTACCATAGAATGGGGTTCCATTTAGCGTACAAGCCACTAGAGCATCCTGAAATTATGGTAACTTCTTCGATTCAAATAATAATTGTGTTGTTTATGGAAAAATCACAGGAGGGTTGTGTGCAAAGCCACGACCGCAAGGTTGAAGTAGAATACTTTTACAAGAAAGATAACCCGGCTGCTTGCGTGTCAGTCATTTTTCCTAGCAAATAAATGTTGACCGCTCATTGGCAGTATTGAAAATTCTGTGCAAATGAACTTGAAGTACTACTCAATTTCAGTTTGCACATATAAATACGACCTCACTGAACAGGAAAAGAACAAACTTCTTGCGGCACAAACAAGTTTCAACAGTCAGAGTATATGTACATGTGAATTCAAATTAAGATAATTAACTTTTGGTTATAGCTCAGAAAGAGGAAACATTAAATCTTCAATTCATTTGTTTGGTTGTCCTAAAAAGGACAGTTTGTTGATGAATTTAAAATCGGATATGACGCTGATTGCATCTCTGTGTTACGCCGATAGCGGGAGTTATGGTGAATCTGCGTATGACGAAGGCATCGTATTACCTGTTTTATTGAATGGGAGAAAGGGGAATGTTGTAAAATTTTGTAAACATTTAACTCAAACAATATTACCAAATCGTAGTCAGTTGAAGGCTGTTTGCACACTGAAAATCAGACAGCCAGTAGAAGTTTTGATTGCCCAAATTCAGAATACCGAACAGCCGTAAAGAGAGCTGTTTATTTACCTACGGCAAGTTTCTCGCCCCATCGCTCGCGTTCGCGTTCACCATGGCAGAGGCCTAAGTGTCTTTGTGAATGCGTTCTAACATGGCAGTTTGTTATTCAAAGTCGGTTATGCTGATCGCAGCCTTTGCGCTGCCCCTACACTGGGGGGTTTACTTAATAAAGTAAAAATAAGACAACTACAACAGAATTTGATTGCATCCCGCACAGAATGTCTGCTTGTGTTGATGCCAGAAAATTATTAACCTTCAGTTATTTGTTTATTTGCTTTGACAAGGCTTGACTATTTTTAATAGTGCAATAGTGTGAATAATAAAATTACAACTATCTTCTAATCGCTGATCGCAACCGCAACCTTTGAGCTGCTCTAATAGTGGGGGAATTAAGATACACGGACAACATGCACTGTGGGAGCTATTCCACATTCAGTAAATTAGACGGATGCGACAGATTCAAATTGCTAGGATCCAACACAGAATGCTTGCTTGCGTTGTCAAAAATTATTAACTCTCAATGACTTGTTTATTTGCTTTGAAAAAGGCATTTTGATTTTCAAAATTGGATTTCCTGATGGCAATCTTCATGCTGCCCCGACACGGGGGGAATAATGGGAGTCTGGCGACACACGCTGAAAAGAACCGCGCTGCTCCTGAGACGTGGTGACCAACCACAGGGCTAGTGCTGCTGCTAAGGAAGGGCGACTGCTGTTGTCGCTGTCTAGAACTATTATGAGCGGCTTCGGCTGAAACAGGCTCTTATATAGGCCAAATAGCATGTTTTCAATTGCAAGGTATATGATTCTGTCGACCGTGCTTGGGAAGCAATCATATAACGACCAATCAGAGGTCGAAATTTTCGTTTTGACAAGGCTTGACTATTTTCAATAATACAATAGTGTGAATAATAAAATTACAATTATCTTATTTTGGGAAGAATCTTAGAAGATTTTCCAATCTATTGCTGCAAGAACAAAGGAAATCCATCGAATACTAACCGATTTATTAGCATATTTTTCACTTTTTTCGGTTTTAGATTTTCATTTCACATCCCTATGTAGCCGAACTTCCTGAGAGAAGTATTCTACTTCAAAATTTTTAGAGTAGATTTTTTTTACATACAAGCAAAACCAATTTTGCTGCTCCTTGTTTTTAATTAAATCCTCAAGCACATACTAACAGACGAAAAAAAAACCATCATTTCAAATTTCTACTGAAACGATGCGCTACCGGCTTGATTACTCCGCTTTGTCATCTTTCCCACCTCTCACTCTCTACAGGCAATTTTCCATCTGCATGGAAGTTCGCGTATATGTTTCCGGTTTACAAAAAAGGTGACAAGAGAAACGTCGATGATTACCGCGGAATCTCCGCCGGGAATTCAGTCTCAAAACTGTTCGAGTTGGTCGTGATGGAACCGATTTTTTATCATTGTAAGTCTCTTATCTCTGATACGCAGAATGGATTCAAGCCAAAGCGTTCAACAAAAACGAATCTCCTAACGTTCACCTTATTTGCAATGGATATTATGTCTGAAAGGCACCAAACCGATACACTGATTTGTCAGCAGCCTTCGATAAAATTAATCACAACATTACCATTGAAAAACTCTACCGAATGGGATTTGGCGGAAACATTTTACGCTGGCTTCAATCGTATCTTGCGTATCGCCACATCATGGTAAAAATTGGAGACAACAGATCGCAAGAATTTCATGCTTCTTCCGGGATCCCACAAGGTAGTCACCTCGGGCCTTTAATCTTCATCCCCTACTTCAACTATGTGAACTGCATTCTCAGTCGCCCCAGAATATTATTGCCGACGACATGAAAATTTACGCCAAAGTGCTGATAGCATATCTGCTATACCGTTGCCGCAGCCTCGCGAAATTTGGGAATGATAATGAGAATGGTCAAGAATTTCAGGGACGTGTATTGCAAAAGTCTATATTGCTCATTAGTTTGCTCGACGCTAGAATACTGTTCGGAAGTGTGGAGCCCTCATTACTTTAATGGTGCCAACAGAATCGAAGCAATTCAGCGGAGATTTGTACGTTTTGCTCTTCGACATCTACCTTGGAACGATCCTCACCAGCTCCCCAGTTATGAAAATCGCGCGCAGCTCATCGGCCTTGACTCTTTGAAAGTAAGACGTGATCTTTCACGAGCTATGTTAATTGCTGATACCCTGATGGCGGGAACCGACTGTGCTGTAAAACTGGGCAATATCAATCTAATAATTAATTCCAGAGTCGTTCGGAATAACCTTTTCTCTGCGAATTTCTTTCGTCGTACAAATTATGGGGCAAACGGAGCTCTTAGTGGGCTTCAGCGTGTTTTCAATAGTGTATCTTCCGTTTTCGACTACCATCTACCTCGCTCTAGTATTAGGAGTAATTTATTAAATATATATTGAGTCTGTTGATGTTGAACGTATAAATAAATAAAATTTACTGTTAAACCACAGTCATTGCGTGACAGCTTCGTCTAGGGAGCTGTCATGCAGTCTGATATATTTTTGTGGTTCTCAGTTTGACACATGCACGTACACTAGCACTGCTTTTTTTACGAAAACTGCTGTTATCTCCCAAACGAAGAATTGATTCAGAACTTGCTAGAAATGTCTGTTGGTCTGTGTCTCAAGTTTGAAGATCGTATTGCAAACTTCGAACCTCTCATTATGAAGAGCATTCAAAAGTAATTATTTTCGTTTGTTTTTCTGAGCTATAAACATGGCCACATGACAATCTACGTGTTAAAAAGTTAGCGATTAGCGATTAGCGAAAGTTCCGCTAATATGGGTTCAGCGTTTAGCGTTTAGCGATTATCGAGCTAAATATTCCAGGTAGCGAATTATCTATTAGCGTCGCTAAATTTTCAGTTAGCGGTGCCCACCACTGTGGTTTCTATCGGCAATAGAAGCCCCTCTGGAATTTATTCCGGAAGGACCATTTGAAAGCCATATTACTCAAACACTCAACAGCTAACAAGTGGCCTGTGGAAGTATTTTAAGAACTTTGAACCATTAATTGTGAGATTCTGTTCAAATATGTACAAGTATCAAATCAAGTATCAAGTATCGAATGAAAATTGCAGAAGTTACAAATACTTTAATTTGGGGTACCCATGAACCCCGTAGCACATAACGGTTGAAGTGAAAGGTTTCGTATCCAAAGAATTCTCCTAACACGATTCTCCTTCAAGAATCCTAGCCCCATAGACAGGGCATTCATTTTTCAGAATTCCTCATCAAGGATGCTTCACGATTTCAATGTGAGGAATCCTAGGGAGTCCGAAAAATTCTCATTACACGATTCTCATTCAAGAATCCTAACCCCATAGACAGGGCAGTCTTGAGGATTTTTTTTTTCAGGATTCCTTATCAAAGACGATTCACGATTCCAATGTGAGGAATCCTAGGGAATCTGAAGGGTTCTCATTACACGATTCTCATTCAGGAATTCTAGTCCTATAGACTGGGCATTCTTGAGGATTCTTTTTTCAGGATTCCTTATCGAGGACGCTTCACGATTCCAATGGGAGGAATCCTAGGGAATCCATGCGAATCTTATGTGTTCGTCCGGGCGTGGTGCGACGATTCACAGTTTGAGCAAAACCTTACACGGCTATAGATTATTTTACGAGACGTTTCAGAATTCCATTCCTGAATCATATTTTGACAGAAAACATGGAACAGCAAATACTGTGTATCCTACTCTAGCAGTTCGTAAAATGGTAAAATGGAATTGCCTAACGCGCACGCAATAATATGAGTGAAAAATATGCAGATCGCAACTTTTTCATGTACACCTCGCGCTTGCCTATTCGCTAACAGACGGCGCTGCGAGCGTACTTTATTCGTCGGTGTTTTTCGTGCGCCTCGAATAACCGACTCGAAAACAAACAACATATGTTCAAATTAAAATGTTACTTAGCTTGCTTAGAATGTCCTGGTGACTCCTTTTTCCACTGTTACGGTAACCAGCAGAACTTAATTTGTGAAATTCACTGAATATACTAATATTATTTTGGGGGAAACAGCTTAACTCAGCTAATTTTCATGTAGAGATAAAACACGCACAACACTTAGCGGGCCTTGTTGCCAGTCCTCCCCTTCAAAATTTTGAAACAAATTATCAAACATAAATAAAAATATTGTTTTTTTTTTTTATTTTGTAAAAAGGAAAATGTTGCAAAAATGGAAAGCACAGCTTATGACAGTTATGCGAAGCGTAAACCTAAATTATCAGAGCATGCACGGTAATGTGAAATTAATCGAATCACAATACTTTTTTTGAACGGGCAACAACAAGAAGAAAACATGGGAGAGATCCCCTGTTAAACTTTGAGCACATCAACAAACATATGTCATGAGTTTTTATTTAATTTTTTTCCTATGAGTGCCCACTTGCAATTGTTCGTTTCGGAGGGCAACTAAATTACACTGGTCGGCAATAGCGAAAAAATGCTGCCCAAAAACTCAAGGCAGTTGCTGAGGCAGATTTAGCTTTTTAACCATTCCTGTGAATTTTGGTGCCCCTAGCCATTATCAAAACGCGTCAACTTACGTCAAAATGTCACATAGTAATTGAACGCCAGGTTCGTCACTTCAACCTTATGTTTACAAGAAAACTCATTTAAGTCTCTGAAAAATTGTTGGTGGCGAACAATATTGCATTTTTTTTTTCAGGTTGACCTTAAGGGTCACACCTGTGTTGATTTCGGAAATCTATTTAAAAAAATCTGATATCATCGATTTTACAAAAAATCTTTTTGTTTTAAAAACAAGCTTTTTAGTGCATGATCACTTGAGGAGCTATCCGTTGTCAATTTTTCTCTTTCTCTCGCCATTGTTTAGATATATTGATTTAAAACCCACAACCCACAAACTCTCACTAAATTCTATAAAGGTGCTTCCAGCCTCACTGTTGAGTTGGCACGAAATATGTCATATATTGTGCGAACACACGCTTGTAGAAAATCTCCCAGCTGGTCTCGAGGTACGATGCTGACCTAACAAGCTAATCGTCGTATGTTCGAGTCCCGGCTCGGGAGAGACTGTTAGTGTCAGTAGGATCAGTAGGAACTGCCAATAAGTAAAAGATTAGTGGAGGTAAAAATTAAAAATCGAAAACAGAAAAAAACAATGCTGCCAAAAACTGAACCAGAAGTTGCCAAACAACAAGACAAGAAGTTTAAATTTCCCAGATCGCTGAAAGGCTAGGGAACGGTTTAAGCAGTGGCGCCTATTTTAATCAGTCGAAGAAAGCAGGCCTTAAACTCTTAAACTTTGATCAATATCGACAATTGTAATGATGGAAACGAAACGAATATTGATTGTCTAACTGTCTTCGGAACAAATCGACCTATATTGCAGCCATTCAGGAGCCACTTCGGGTGCTTCTGTTTGAATTTCACCCAACACATTTCGAGTATTTCGTCTCAATACATAGGCGGTTCCTAAAGCTGCTTACAATATGTTTCCTACCTTAAATATCAAGAATAGCAAGGGGCCTATATTGCTTCCTTGAGGGACACCAATATCAATCGGCAGAAATTTACTTAATCATTAATTACCATTAATTACAACAAATTTTATCCGTTGAGATAGATCGCAATCGTTGGCAATACCATTTTATTCATACTTATCAAGTTTTTGAAGCAAGATGTTACTGTGTATGGTGTCAAATGCTTTTTTAAAATCAATAAATAGGCCTCCCACGATTTTTCTGCGATCAAATTCTAAGATCAGTTAAACGATTAGCTCGGAAATAGCAGTGGTGGTCCCACAGCCTTCTCGGAACTCATATTGGTAATTGTAAAGAAACATTATCAACGCTCAAAAAATGTACCAACCGATAGGTTAGAAGCTTCCCCAGAACTTTTTTTTTTTATTAAGAACAGAGATGGTTGAAATTAGGCGATAGTTAGATGGATCATGGGTGTCACCAGTTTTAAATACTGGCGAAACTTTGGCGTTTTTTTCAAAACATTCGGATAAAATCCAATTAAATAATCGTGGTAAATAACTGAGTTATAATCCCTGAAAATAAGCCTATATTACCTTTTTCTAGATTTACTGGATAATTATCTCGTTTTTTTTTCTTTTTTTAACTTTAAGTTGATTAATTAAAAAAAAAAAAGATGACTGCTTAGCCGAAAGTATGACCAACGTATATTGTTATTAATAAATTTTCCATCTGCGACTGCAAATAAAAAAACATTCGTTGTTCAGGTGTTAAGTGTTGATTCAGCAATCAATTTGAATTAATTCATATTTGCCCAACTCATTTACCTGCTTCACATATTGAAGAAAAATTGACATAAGCTTGACAATAAAAATGCTTGACTCACAGCCAAAAAGTTGTCGAGCTATTATATGGGTATAAAGAATTAGAAAAAGAAGAAATATAGGAACATTCGAGGAAGATTTAAATTGACATTCTTTTAATTTTTAATATTTGATAATTTTTAATATCAAACATACAAAAACAAATAGGCAATGTTATTATGTTTGGACTAAATAAATGAACTTATAGACAAATTTACCATTTAGTTGTTGTTGTGCTGTTTCCTGAGACTGCTTGCTCAGATGTGGCTGTTTCTTTCTACAATCGTTTTCCGCATAAAGTTATATAAAATCTTCCTCTTGATTTATATCTATGATATGTATAATATTGATAATATATTATAATATTATAATAATATGAATAAAAATAAGTTGCTGTTTTTATGTCACGATTAAACACAAGAACGTATCAGCGGATCTACGTGAAAGTTTGGATGTAGGGGTTTTAGGGAAGGGGGCGGATGTTATGTCGGATTGAGACCCCTCCCTTCTTCGGAAGGGATGATTACCATACAAATGAAACACAAATTTCTGCCTAACTCAAGAAATAATCAAGCAAATTAAACCAAATTCGGACAAAGCCAAAGATTTTCGGGAAGCAATAAATATTTCTATAGTGGTTCGACACCCCTCTCTCTTCTTGAAGAGAGAGTTCCCATACAAATCAAACACAAACTCCTGCATAACTCGAGAACCAATCAAGCAAATGGAACCAAATTCGACGTTTGGTTTGGTAACCCTCACTCCTCGGAAAGGAAGGGCTCCTATACAAATGAAACACAAATCTCTACATAACTCTAGTATTAATCAAGGTTGAGGATATCTTCATCTAGTTGTATTACATTTTACCAGTGACTCTTTCTTTATTTTTCCTTATTTTTATGAATTTATTTTTTTAACTGCAAATTGATTCACTTTAAATTTTAAATTTTAGTGCAACGTAAGAACTCGCGAATAAATATTAAACGGGACACAAACACTTATGGTTCTTACAATGTATGCAATTTTTTTTTTATTTTTTTTTTAAGGGGGGATTTGTTAGTAGCTTGAGTATTTATGATAAATATTAGTAAATAATGAGTATGTGTGTCCAATCACAAATGCTGACTTCTCAACACTGTTAGAAATTTGTAATTTTAATTGTTAAGATTTGTTTGCTTTCGCAATTAGGACTTATCATTCGTAGGGATTTAAACCTACTTGTCAGAAAAGGGGAAGTAAACTTAAAACTAACTTAATTGCTAACTTATTGGCTATAAAGAGAGCTTATCGTAGCAACGATTTTTAACGAAAATTGTTAATAATTTTATTTGACATAGCTTCTAATGGTTCAACACCAGTAAGTCTATGTAATTCGAGTGTACCAAACCAAGGAGGACGCTTCAAAATCATTTTCAGAATTTTATTCTGAACCCTTTGGAGCGTTTTCTTCCTTGTTGAACAGCAACTTGACCAGATCGGTACAGCATAAAGCATTTCTGGTCTAAAAATTTGTTTGTAAATCAAAAGTTTGTTCTTTAAACAAAGTTTAGAATTCCTGTTAATGAGAGGATATAAACATCTCGTATATTTGATGCACTTGGCTTGTATACTCTCAATGTGCTCTTTGAAAATAAGTTTTTTATCATAAATTAGTCCCAAGTACTTAACCTTGTCGGACCAACTTAAAGTAACCCCATTCATCTTGACAACGTGATTATTGTTTGGCTTGAGGAAAGAAGCCCTAGGCTTATGCGGAAAAATTATCATTTGAGTTTTAGAAGCATTGGGTGAGATTTTCCACTTTTGCAAGTAGGAAGAAAAAATATCTAAACTTTTCTGCAATCGACTGCATATGACACGAAGACTTTTTCCTTTTACGGAAATGCTTGTGTCATCGCAGAACAATGACTTTGTGCATCCTGGAGGCAAATCAGGAAGATCTGAAGTGAATATGTTGTACAGGATTGGACCCAAGACTGAACCTTGAGGTACACCTGCTCTGACAGGAAATCTATCAGATTTTGAATTCTGATAGACAACCTGCAGAGTTCGATCAGTAAGATAATTTTTTAAAATTTTGATTAGGAAAATTGGAAAATTAAAAGTTTGCAATTTCGCAATCAAACCTTTATGCCAAACACTGTCGAATGCTTTTTACAAGGTATGCAATGCAAATTGATTAGTACCAATTTTATTCGTCACGGAAGTTTTTCATTTCCCAATGGATTCCCATCATCCTAACAGCATTCTATTGGAAGATTAGCAATGCGTTCACCAAAATGCGAACAATTGTGATTTTGTGATGTTAACAACTGTAATTGTTCGATACACGGAGAACGAAACGAGGTTTTTGTAGCGGACTCGTTAGTGCAGCTCAACTGCAAATAAACTTATTCTAGCTTAAGGATCAATTTAAATGTTTCTAATTTACTTACAAATAACAAGTTTTTTCTATCACTTCCTCGTGTATGCACTTTCCTTTTTACTGTCTGCCTTTCCCTATACTAAATTTAGTGTAATGAATTTCCATAAACTTATTTATTTAATTTAGTTACTCACGAGTGTTACTCTGAACGATTATAATTTTAAATACTGCCTGATATTAAACTAGTAGGTCGTAAACTTGCTCACAAATCTTTTCAATTCTCACGGGTGCGGGTTACAACTGCTCTAATTCAACTAGTCATCATATCTGACGGTTCTGTCTTGATGGTTGGGAGGCAAACGAGAGTGTAAAGCTGTCCGCGCAGAGACTGGCGATTTTTCGTTCGTTTTTAAAATTATCTTTAAATTTTAAATTCGTTCGTCCAAATTATCTTTACAGTTTAGTTGTTTGCAATTTTTGGTTAGTGTTATTGAGTTTCGGTTGCGTTTAGTTTCACTCCAGTTTCAAATCAATATCCGTTCTGTTTAAGATCAGCTTCAGTTCAAGTTCAGTTTATTTTTAGTTTAGCCTAAGTTCAGCTTTAATTAAGGTTCAGTTCAGTTGAGGCTCGGTTGCAGTTCAGGTTCGGTTCAGTTTCATATGAATTTCAGCTCAGCTGTAGCTCAATTTCAATTCAGTTTAAAGGGTTATATCTACCAAACAATTTTTTTTCTTATCATTTTTTTATTGGCCTAAATCATGCTAAAACAATCCTAGAATCAAAATCTACATCGCTCAAGTAGGTACTATTCTAAGCTTGAAATTCGTTTAAATCTATTTTTACCGAACAACTTTCATGCTCCAAAAAACATTTTTCGTTTATTTTGGCGATGCTCGTTTTCGCTTTTAATTTCGAGGCTTTGTAAACTAGTAGAAGTTATCTATGATCGATATCGTGTTTCAAATTTGTAGTATAGAGGTCGCTGCATCAAGTTTCGACCGTTACAGCGTCTCTACAGCACGTGTTTACTTGTACGTTATGTACGTTCTTTATTTGAGTTTTTTGTTACTTTTTAACTGTGAGTTATACTCAAAGGTACTTAAATATGAGTGACAAGTTTGAGTTTTGCGTGGGATCGGACGCCAACTGCGTCAAAGTCACTAAGCGTCACATGTCTGATACCACGAACGAACGTAGGCGCAGCCTTAGATCGATTAAAAATGAAAGAAGAGGAAGATAAAGCCCAGAAGGGCCAACTTTACGGCACAGAGGTAGCTGACTGAAGGTGAAAAAATTATTAGGGGCTTTACTGATGCGATTCTTAAGATTTATAGCAATTTGAAACTTTAAACGCGTTTTTTTCAAAACCATGTTTTCAAAATCGGCGAGCAGTAAAACTGAAAAAGTTTACATCAGATTGACTTGAAATTTTAACTGTAGCTTCTTCATTAGATTATCTAGTGAAGTACACACGATTTTAGCGATTGATTAACAGCAACTAAAGTTTTAAACAATCAAAGTCGATTTTTTTTTGTCGGAACAGAAATTTTTTTTAAACCGTTGCCATTTTGCTTAGAAAAATTCTAAAAATATAATCATGTGTACTTCACTAGCGACACTTATGTAGATAATGAAAAAATTTTGTTTTGGTTATAGGTGGAGTTGGGCACGACTTCTACTGCTCGCCGCGGAACAACTTAAAAAAAAAGCGGTTCGCCGCAATCGCTGCACAGCCGCCATTTGGTAACAAAAATAGCAATAAAAATAGTTTTTCAATTCTGCAAGAGTTGCTCAATCCAATGATATATGATATATTATATATTCACGAAAAAAGCCTTGTATTTTTGAGCATTGGGTAGATATAACCCCTTAAGTTCAATTTCAGTTCAAATTCAGCTTAGTTTCAGATCAGATTCAATTCAGCTTTTGTTTAGTTCAGTTCAGTTATAGTTCAGCTTCAATGCAGGTTTAATTAAGTTTCAGTTCCAGTTCAGTTTCAGTTCAGTTTTCGTCCAGTTCTTGTTTAGTTTCAGTTTAGCTTTGGTTCAGTTTTAGTTCAGCTTCAATGGAGTTTCAGGTCAGTTTCATTTCAGTTTTGGTTCAGTTTTAGTTTAGTTTTCTTTGAATTTCAGTTAAGTTTTCGTTCAATTTCTGTTGTCAGTTTCAGTTCAATTGCTTTTTAATTTCAGCCAAAAAACTATTTTCAGTTTCAATTCAGTTTTAATTCAGCTTTAGCACAGCTTGGGTTCAGTTTTGGCTTAGTTCTAATTCAATTTCAGTTCAGTTTTTGTTTAGTTTCAGTTTGATGTCAATTTCTGGGCACTAGAGGATTGAGTTTTAGTTAATTTACAACTCAGTTTCAGTTCAGTGTTAGTACAGCTTTAGTTCCGTTGCAGTTCAGTTTCACTGTAATTCCAGTCAGGTTTCAGTTCAGTAACAGGCCGATTTCAGATCAGTTTGAGTACATCTTTAGTACAGTTTTAGTTCAAATATGGTTAGGTTTCAGTTCTGTTCAGTTTCAGCCTAGTTGCAGTTCAGTTAAAGTTCAGATTCAGTTCGGTTTAATCATAGCTTTAGTTAAGTTTCATTTCAGGTTCTGTTCAGTTTTAGTTCAGGTTTGTTTTGATTTCTGTTCAGTTACCTTTGAATTTCAGTCTGTAAGCTATTTCCAATTTCTATTTAATTTCAGTTCAACTTTAGCACAGCTTCAGTTCAGTTTAGGATTAGTTTCTGCTAAGTTTTATTTCAGTTTTAGTTGAGTTTTAGTTCTATTTCAGTTCAGTTTCAGCTCAGTTGCAATCCAATTCCACCCTAGTTTCAGTAAAGTTACCATCAAATTTCAGTCCAGTTTTAGTTCGGTTGTAGCACAGCTTCAGTTTAGTTCAGTTTCACTCTAGTACAGTTTGAGTTAAACTTTATTTTATTTGATGTTGATCAAATATGTTAAAATTTGACAGAGTTTCGTTTTTATCCAGAACAAAAATATTACCAATTGAACACGTAATTTTTCGCACTCTTAGATTCAGAATGACTAAATATAAGATGTTTAGGATTATGGAATTCAATAGTATTTCGATATCATATTTATTTTATAGGACACCTGAATTTTATTGGATCTTAGTTCATAGGTTACTTTATGAGGTAAGAAACTAGTTATAATTACCTCTGTAAAACATTATTTGTATTGTGTCGTCAAAATTGTCAATTGTCAAATAAACGTTGTTTGAACAAAAAAAAAACTTAGTTTTATGAAAAACTCACAGTTTCATGTTTCGTCATATTTGTTTAACCATTTCAGACACAAAAACTATAATTTTCTACCAGCTACACCACTAGCCGTCACATCATAGACTTATAAGCGTGAGGCAATGATGGAAAACTTTTGCCTGCAGTGCCGCTTCGTTAAAGGGTGATAAAATTCCACAAACCACCAAGTAACTTCACTTCGAGAACAGATATTCCTCAAAGTCCTCAATTAAAAACTTCATTCCGTCCAAAGGATAACAATCGAAACCAAAATGCAAATTACTTTCGCAGTAAAAGTCTGCCATCAATTTAATCACCGCAGAAAGCATTTTTGCATTCCACGTTCGACTAGATCAACATTGTGCACTTTGTGGAAGATTACAGAATCGTTGTCATGGAAGGTTTCCGTTAAGGAAACTGTTAGGAAATAAGCCGAATGAAAATTTCGATCTTCAAAACAAAATTTAAGGAAGGAATTTTGTCCAGTATCAGTCCCTTCCAGACAACAGTGCACCAGCGTAGAGCAATCGCGCATACAGTGGATTGTTCTTCGGAAGCGGAAGGCAACCCGATATCTGCTAACGAACCTTCGAAAGATGATTGCGAAAGATGGATAGATGCAATTAGCGCTTAGTTGCACTTCCATGCTTCTTTGGTGGGCACTTTCCGGGGGAGCTCGCAAATTTCTCATCCACTCCCCCCAACTTGCGCGCTGAGGCTTATGTTCGATAATAGAATGTACAAAATGCGCTTTGCGTGCGGTTGCAAGCGAATCCGAAGTTGCTCACCTAGATTGAGTGCGGATCCACTGGAAAGTGAAAACCGGGAGAAGGGTTCATTATGATGCCGATCGATCGTTGTTCGGAGTGTTTTTCTTGATATTGATATTAGCATTTGTTCGAGTTAAGTTTCTAGTTAGTTCGGATTGATCAAGAGGCAGTAACCAATAAAACACCTCAATAATGTAAGTTCAAAATTACTCATAATACCATTTACGAACACGTTAGTTATCTACTTGTCTAACAAAAAAATCTCAGCGTAAAAACAAAGAGCGACACAATCAAAACCAAATTACACACAGCAAACAATCAACATTGATTCAACAGCCCGTGATCAAAGCGTCACAATAGGTGAAAAACTCTTGCTTGTTCTTCTCCCACTACCCTCCCTGCTCCCCCACCGTCAACCACCCGACAAAGTATCATTTTCCCAACGGATCCGTCGTTCGTGCAGACTTGCTGCCAAGCTTCGCCGGTCCAGTTTATTAAGTTGTAAAACGCTGTCGTTTTTCTTCATTACACAATGGCACAAGTCCTCCCGCCACTAAACGTATGCCACTGCACTCCGAGGCACTGTTACTGTAGCCTGCAGCTAGCGGCGGAGACAGAAGACCCGTGCTCACGCTTATGCCCATGCCGATCTGACTCCAAACAATTAAGCACCTTTTGGTCTTTAGTCACCCACCCTTCCCCACCGTTTGCTCCCCCACTTTGGCTGGCTAGTCAATTCGGTATGCATGTCGGTACAACCAAGTTGAGCATTATCAGCTCTTGTAAATCTGCAACGTAAAAAGTGCAGTCATTGTCTGCGAGTTCATCGAGTCGCTCTACCTTCGAGCGGTGGCTTCGACACGACCAGGTAGGGTTTCTGCGACGATGAAAACCCTCTGGAAATTGGAGGCCGCAGTGAATGGTTCGTGACGCGGAGTAACGTTTCAAGCTGCCGCGATCTTTGCCTACCGGTTGCCTTCACTGGAAGTAGATTCCATCTTCAAAGAAAGGTGAAGATCAAGCAGGTACCTAGAGATGGAGTAATTTATTGTGTCGACAGATTTTATGGAAATCATCTTGATTGCGGCGCGTGGTTTGTTTATTTGCTGCACAATAGGAAGACGATGGTTCCCACGGTGTCGCTCCGTTCAAGGTTGATGCGTGACAGATTGTTTAAACGCCCGGGCCCGATTAAACAACGATAGGGTTTTATTTGGCTTCGTGAGTGTGAAGTCAACAAATCATGCATAATGCATGTTGCATTATTATTCAAACCCTTTTATCCATTTTTTTGGTGTTATTTCATCTGCTGTCTAGCAATGTGAATTTTTGCTATTTCAAGGTTATTTTTTTGTTTTTTTTTTCTGGAGGTCCATTAATGATATACGATTTTTGCCCTCTGAACTGATTTTTAAATACTGTCA
Source organism: Wyeomyia smithii (assembly GCF_029784165.1). Lineage (NCBI taxonomy): Eukaryota > Metazoa > Arthropoda > Insecta > Diptera > Culicidae > Wyeomyia > Wyeomyia smithii. The sequence continues at coordinate 8,065,895 of NC_073695.1, forward strand.
TTGTTTCCGTTGCTTCATATTTACCCTTCAGGTTTTAACTTTGTATCTCAATCTTTTATTCTTCACATTTAAATGCGAAATTTCGTAACGTAGTTGATTTAATTGATGTTATTATACATACAACCTAATATGGGTATTTCAGGGACCAACTCTGTGGCCGAAAATCGTTGCTGGGAAACAGCCTAATATAGTCAAGTATCATTTAATATGGGTAATCCCGGAATCGGGGTGATTAGTAACCGGAAATCCCTAGCCTAACTAACACGCAGAGAATCCTGAGTAGGAATTCCCAGGATACCTATAACTCGGTGACGGATTCGTGAGAGGAATCGTTCCTGCGATACGAGCAAAATCTGTACGAATCGCATTTGGAAAACCATCTAATTGATTCCTCAAGAGTCCAAATGAATCGTGCGAGGATTCATTTCTGCGATTAATTTCAGCATATGGAATTCAAATGTAGGAATCTTCAAGAATCTAAATGTAGTGTTCGCGCAGCGAACAGGTTTTGAGCATCTCACACCGATTTACATCATCGCTGCAGGACAATGCTCTTTCCAATCACTACGCCAACGTATTATGTCCTTTACGAATAAAGGAACACATCGAAGGACATTTCATGACGCTTCTGGTATATTCTCCTGCTAAATGGATCACAACACGTGAGCGACTGCGCTGCAACAGATTCTAATTCATTCTACCGCATGGAGGAAGATGATAGAGGAGACGAGAACTTTCTGCGCCGCTACTAAATCAGTATAAATACCGCGCTTCTGCGCAAGCTAGTTCATTGTGTATTTTCATTGCGTAGTGTGAATTTGAATCGACATTGTGTGTTTTCATTCCGATTGTGTATTTTCATTCCGAAGTGTGTATTTTGAAACCATTGTGTATTCTGAACCGAGAGTGTGTATTTAAAACCGAAGTGTATTTCCAATCGATTGTTTGTAATTAAAGTTAAAGTGAATGATATCAGTGCATTATCATTAATCCGAAAGTATTTATTCGTGTTCGCTAGAAGTGCGCATTGGACCTTAGTGTGGTGGCTCATTTTCTTGTGTTTAAACAGCATTCGCGCTGTCTCCCGAGCCTGTTATCCTTTCGTGTTCGCGCCGTGTGTGCGATTTTCGCGTCCTTTGCTTGCTTCGTTCTTCGGTTTGTACTGTGTGACAGTACGGAAGCATCGTGCCCAGTGATGCCACTAATGCAGATTTATCTGTATTTATACAGATTATTTACGTATTTTTCATACAGATATCTACATATACTTTACAGATTTTTTAAAAATTATACAGATTCATACAGATTTTTTTGGTTTCCATAAGGTTGCCTATCAAACTTCTTGATACTGTTGAAAAACAATATGAAGCATAAATGCCGTTCATTCTGTGCCGAACACGCATCAGTATCGGACGTGTGATCGGTGATCGCTCCGATAGAATATAAAACAAAAGACGTGATAAATCCGGGTTCAAGGTCGCGCCTTTGTGCAACTGTTTCGCATCGTGACTACCAGCTGGTGCGTAAGCCGATTTGGCTGCTGGCTGAATTGTGCTACAGCAGTGGACGAGACACAAAAGAGGAAAAAGAAGAAAAAGAAGAAGCCATCAGTTGACAGTGAGTTGTATCGCTGTGTGGAGTGATCTCACACCTGGCTCGCTGCTGGTGGCTGTTTGGTGCTGCTGTATTGGTGCTGCTGGCTGTAACGGCTGCAACTTCGAACGATCGGACAACCAACCTTACTGGAAGGGAGAAGTGAAAAGGTACGTGCTCTTGTCGGCGCTAGTGCGCTAGACTTAGCGGGATGGATGTAGATCCCTCGCCTCCCGCACCAACATCCCCGAGCCCCTCTGATCCTGACCCTTCTGTTACCCCCTCCCCTGTTCATTCTTCAGTCCCCCCTCGCCCCAGGCTTTACCCAGACGAAGCCCACGGCAGCTATACTGTCTATTTTCGGCCAAAGGCGGGACCGAAATCGAAACAGTTGAACCTCTTGCAGATTTCTAAAGACCTGACGAAGGAGTACAAGGGCGTGACCGAAATTTCCAAGGTCCGGCCTAACAAGCTCCGTGTCGTGGTCAGTAACCTGAAAGAGGCCAACGATATAGCTTGCTCTGAGCTCTTCACACGCGAGTATCGCGTTTACATACCCGCACGAGACGTGGAGATCGACGGTGTCATAACCGATTCGAGTCTGTCCGTCGAGTGTATACTGGAAAGTGCCAAAGGGTGCTTTAAAAACAAAACCTGTCCCGATGTAAAGGTGCTCGACTGCAAGCAATTGCGGTCAGCATCGATAATCGGTGGCAAAACAGTATACACTCCGTCAGACTCGTTTCGAGTTACGTTCGCCGGGTCTGCACTACCAAGCCACGTCTCGATCCACCGGGTTCGTCTCCCTGTGAGGCTCTACGTGCCCCGCGTCATGAACTGCCTGAATTGCAAGCAGTTAGGCCATACAGCCGCCTACTGCTGCAATAAGGCACGTTGTGGCAAGTGTGGGGAGTCTCATGCGGAAGATTCTTGCAGTGTTAACGCTGAAAAGTGTATTCACTGCGGAGAAAATCTGCATGAGCTCTCGACATGTGCGGTGTACATGCAGCGCAGGGATAAAATAAAGAGGTCTCTCAAAGAGCGTTCGAAGCGTTCTTACGCTGAGATGCTGAAGAAGACCGTTACCACTTCTCCCATTACATCAAACCCTTATGATCTGTTGTCCTCTGATGAAACCGATTCTGACGATTCACCAGCGGGAACATCTTACGCCAATCCTGGGGAGTCTAGAAAGAGGCAAAATATTCCCTCTCCTAAACTTCCCAGAAAAGGTACTAAGATTTCTCAAAATGAAATGAAAGTTACAAGCAAACCAAACAGTGCTGCGGAAAAACCGAAGCAAACTCCTCCTGGGCTTGCAAATTTAAAGTCCCAGAAGGAGTTCCCAGCACTGCCAGGAACATCTAAAACCCAAGTTGTTCCTTTTGCACATCCAGTTGATGAAACAAACTCTGGATTAGTGAAATTTTCTGACATTGTGGACTGGATTTTTGAAACTTTCAATGCACCCGATCCAATTAAAATTTTTCTTACAGCATTTCTCCCAACAGTTAGATCGTTTTTGAAGCAGTTGACTGCCCAATGGCCCCTCCTTGCAGCGATTGTATCCTTCGATGCCTAATTCAACTGCGTATATGAAGGATTCTATCTCTGTCTTACAGTGGAATTGATTCGTTTAAAGTTTTGATAAATAAAAACAAATGCGATGCATTTTCCCTTTGTGAAACTTGGCTTACTTCAAATATTGATCTCAACTTCCATGATTTTAATATTATTCGCCTTGATCGAGACACCCCATATGGAGGAGTACTTTTAGGGATTAAAAAGTGCTATTCTTTCTATCGTATTAACCTCCCCTCGATTCCGGGCATCGAAGTTGTCGCATGTCAAATGACAATACAAGGTAAAGAGCTCTGTATTGCCTCAATATATATTCCTCCCAGAGCACAGGTTGGGCAACGGCTGCTCTTTGATTTAATAGAACTTCTTCCCTCGCCACGTTTGATTTTGGGAGACTTCAACTCTCATGGTGTGGCTTGGGGTTCCCCTTACAATGATAACCGCTCCTCTTTAATCTATAACCTTTGCGATGACTTCGACATGACTATTTTAAACAACGGTGAAATGACACGTATCCCGAAACCTCCAGCGCGCCCAAGCGCTTTGGATCTATCCTTATGTTCGACGTCGCTACGGTTGGATTGCACATGGAAGGTAATCCTCGATCCTCACGGTAGCGACCATCTGCCTATTCTTATTTCAATTACAAACGGGTCAACTCGCATGCGACCAATTGACATTCCGTATGACCTCACACGGAATGTCGATTGGAAGTTATACGAGCGAATGATTTCAAAAGCGGTCGAGTCGATTCAACATCATCCACCACTTGAAGATTACAACCTCCTCGCGGGCTTGATTCTCGACGCCGCGTTGCAAGCCCAAACGAAGAAATATCCCGGCGTAACGATTAAAGAACGGCCTCTCACTCCGTGGTGGGACAAAGAGTGCTCCGATGTCTACACGCAAAGATCCTACGCGTTTTTGGCCTTCCAGAAGGGAGGTATACCCGACGACTATATACGGTATTCGGAGCTTAATACCAAGCTTAAAAGCCTGGCTAAAGCAAAGAAACGCGGATATTGGCGTCGGTTCGTGAACGAGACGTCGAGGGAGACATCGATGAGCACTCTTTGGAACACAGCCCGAAGAATGCGGAATCGCGTAACGGTCAACGAAAGCGAGGAGTCTTCAAGTAGGTGGATATTTGATTTTGCCAGGAAAGTATGTCCGGACTCTGTTCCTGAGCAAAACATTGTTCGCGATGCGTCTCCGGGCCACGACGCGATTGAATCACCTTTTACGATGGCAGAATTTTCAGTTGCCCTCCTGTCCTGTAACAATAACGCGCCTGGGTTAGATAGAATCAAATTCAACTTGTTGAAGAATCTACCCGGCTATGCCAAGAGGCGCTTGTTCAATAAGCTCCTGGAGCAAAACATTGTACCGCAGGATTGGAGGCAAGTGAAGGTGATCGCCATCCAAAAACCAGGGAAACCAGCTTCTGATCACAACTCTTATAGGCCGATTGCAATGCTATCCTGTATCCGGAAATTGATGGAAAAAATGATACTCCGTCGTTTAGACCATTGGGTCGAATCAAATGGCCTACTATCGGATACTCAATTTGGCTTCCGCCGCGCCAAAGGGACGAATAATTGTCTTGCGTTGCTTTCAACAGATATTCTGCTGGCGTATACTCGCAAAGAACAAATGGCGTCTGCGTTCTTGGACATTAAGGGGGCTTTTGATTCCGTTTCTATTGACATTCTTTCGGGTAAACTTCACCGACAAGGATTTTCTCCAATTTTGAACAATTTTTTGCACAATTTGTTGTCCGAAAAGCACATGCATTTTACGCACGGCGATTTGGCAACTTTTCGCATTAGCTACATGGGTCTTCCCCAGGGCTCATGTTTAAGCCCCCTTCTTTACAACTTTTATGTAAATGACATCGACGAATGTCTGGCAAATTCACGATAAGATAAGACAACTTGCAGACGACAGTGTAATCTCTGTTACAGGAGCCAAAGCTGCCGATTTGCAAGGACCATTGCAAGATACCTTGGACAATTTGTCTGCTTGAGCTTTACAGCTAGGTATCGAATTCTCTCCGGAGAAGACTGAGATAGTAGTTTTTTCTAGGAAGCATGAACCTGCTCAGCTTCAAACACAATTAATGGGTAAAACGATTTCTCAGGTTTTGGTACACAAATATCTTGGTGTCTGGTTCGACTCTAAAGGCACCTGGGGTTGTCACGTGAGGTATCTGATGAAAAAATGTCAACAAAGAGTGAATTTTCTTCGTACAATAACCGGACAATGGTGGGGAGCCCACCCAGGAGACCTTATAAGGCTTTACCAAACAACGATATTGTCTGTCATTGAGTACGGGTGTTTCTGCTTCCGTTCCGCAGCAAACACACATCTGATCAAACTGGAGCGAATACAATATCGTTGTTTGCGTATCGCCTTAGGTTGCATGCAATCGACCCATACGATGAGTTTGGAGGTCTTAGCTGGAGTACTACCATTGAAAAACCGCTTTTGGAGCCTGTCTTCTCGTATTCTTATCAAATGTGAGGTCTTGAACCGTCCCGTGATTGAAAATTTTGAAAGGTTAATCGAACCTAATTCTCAAACCCGTTTTATGACATTGTATTTCCATCACATGTCCCAAAATATTAACCCTTCTTCGAATATTCCAAATCGTGTCGACTTATCAAATACTTCTGATTCTACTGTGTTTTTCGATGCATCCATGATAGAAGAAACTCGTGGAATCCCGGATCATTTACACGTGCAGCAGATCCCCAAAATTTTTTCCAATAAATATCGAAACATCAACTGCAACAATATGTTCTACACTGACGGATCACTTCTTGATGGGTCCACTGGCTTCGGTATTTTCAATAACAATTTAACCGACTCCCATAAGCTCGATAATCCTGCTTCTGTTTACGTCGCAGAATTGGCTGCAATTCAGTACACCCTAGGGATTATCGAAAAAATGCCCACGGACCATTATTTCATCTTTACGGACAGTCTCAGTTCCATCGAGGCTCTCCGATCGATGAAAGATGTTAAGCACTCTCCGTATTTCCTGGGGAAAATACGGGAACATCTGAGTGCTTTATCCGAAAAATCTACTCAGATTACCTTAGCGTGGGTCCCTTCTCACTGCTCGATACCGGATAATGAGAAAGCGGACTCTTTGGCTAAGGTGGGCGCAACAAACGGTGATATTTATGAAAGACCAATTGCCTTTAATGAATTTTTCGCACTTGTACGTCAGAATACGATCATCAGTTGGCAAAATGCTTGGACCAGAGAGGAATTGGGAAGGTGGTTACATTCCATAATCCCCAAAGTATCGACGAACCCGTGGTTCAAGGGGTTGGATGTTGGTCGGGATTTCATTTGCGTGATGTCCCGGCTTATGTCCAATCACTATAGATTTGACGCGCATCTCCGTCGTGTTGGGCTCGGGGAAAGTGGTATCTGTGCCTGTGGTGAGGGTTATCACGACATAGAGCATGTGGTTCGGTCATGCCCTGTCCACCGTGACGCCAGGTCTAAATTAAAAGCTTCCCTGCAGGCCGAAAGTAGGCAGCCGGCTGTTCCTGTTCGTGATGTCTTGGCGAGCCGTGACCTATCCTACATGTCCCTTATATACGTTTTCCTGAAATCCATCCACGCCCCAGTTTAATCCTATTCCCTTCCGCCTACATCCAACCAAACGACAAGAACACGTTAAGACCCCGGATCCGGAAACAGCAACTAGACCCGCACGATACTCTCAAGGCCCGATGGAAACAACCCAATATGCCAGTCCGTAATATCTTGGCCCAGCAGCGGAACAAATTCAATATGCTGCTTACCTATGGCGATGGAAAACCATCAAACAACAAATCATTGCTTTTAATGCAAAACATTCTAGCTTTAAGTTAGATTTAGTTTCAGCTCGTAGTCGGCAGCGAGGGTAAAAAATTTGCTTTTAGCTATCAAGATACTTTAGAAAGTAAGCTACCAGATATAATTGGCGCCGTTAAACATTAAATTGTATTTGTGCCGTGTCAAATAAATTATAGATGAAGAAAAAAAAATAAATGCCGTTTCCGTAAAACATTAATTTGTATTGTGCCATGTAAAATAAATGTGTGAACAAAAAAACATAAATGCTGTTTAGCCTGTTGGAGATTTTATTATGAATGACACACCGGAATTATGTTAAACAAGCTATTTCGCGTTTTTTTTTTCAAAAAGGATATGTTCAGCACATATGCAGATTTTTATACAGATATTTTGAAATTTTACCAAGGTGGCAAGATTTCCTGAGCCTCAAAATGCAGATGAAAATGTGGCATCACTGATCGTGCCTGCTGCGCTGATTATTTAGTTTCCAGTCGGCAGCGATTCTGATAGCGGTTTTTAGAGGCACCGCTCGCCCACCCGTAGTAATCCTTGGTTTCTTTTCGTGAGATGAATCCTTTTGCGATGCGGACGGAATATTTTTACGCGGTTTGCTCACCAGGGGTTTTTTACGCGGTGTTTCGACTGAACGTGTATTTTTTTACGCAGATTTTCGAATTAATCATGTTGCTCACGCAGAATTTTGAATAACCGCGGTTTTTTTTAACTAAGCAGTTTGATTTTACGCGCATTTTTGAATTACGGCGTTTTTGCACGTAATTTTGAATTACCGAATTTTTCACGCCTTTTTTATGAGGTACGTTTCCCTGCCTAAAAAAACCTGACTGTATAACATAACACTGAGTAATACGTATCGTAATGTGTCTATCTCTTTTCCAGATGAAGTTGAAGAATGTAAGTTAGCAACGAGCAACAACGTTATCGCAATTTCACCAGACGAGTTGAGATCATTCCGGAAACCACAACAATCTTTCCCAGACCACCCAAACGATATCTACAGGAAATGCAACATAAGCATAACACCATCGTCTAGCTATCAGCAATGCATACAAATACCCCCTTTGTTCTAGACGGAGCTGACCACAACGCGAGGTTTCTTCGTAGGTTAAGAGTCAATTGTAAATCAGTTCTTACTTAGCACCAAATAAAGAAGGAGCTCAGCTCCGATAAAAAATATATTTTTTCGACTCTCCCTTAAGGGAAGTCTTAACTGGCGCCCGAATAGGGACCCTAGTGTGAAATTAAGTTCAAAAGTGTTAAAGTGTCGAAACCAAAAAGAAGTATCACAACGTTAGAGTGAAGTGAACATCTTTTACCAGCAAACACCGGATAGTGAAACTGTAAGAGGATTTCACATCCGCACTTTGAGCGAAACCTATCCCAATCGCAGAAGCAGCCGTACGAATCGGTCCCCAAGTATCCGGAACAGCTAACCACTCGTCCCGGCAAAAAAGGAATCTACCGACCGTACCGAGAAGGAAGGAAGTCACCTATCGGTCCCGACTCGACCTGGTTTCAATTGCAACCCGGCAATTGGTCGAGCTGAGGTAATAGGACTCGATAACAATCTGAGCAGGCGCTCAAGAAGATCTCCAGATTTTCCCTGTAAGAAGGATCGAAAACGGAGTCTACGTGTCCCGCAATCCCGTGGCATACCCACAGGATGCTCAGGCTAGTACTGTAAGTAATAAACCTTTTCTTAAAAATAAAAAAAAATCAAGCAGTAAAAATAAAGTGAAAGTGAAAAAGTGAAAGTAAATTTATATATAAGAATATTAAGCGATAGTAACCAAGTGTAAAAAAAAGCCTTAAACAAACTGGAAGAATTGAACGAATTGTTCAAGAAATTAAATATAAAAATAAAAATGGCTCAGAATCCCATAGTAGACGATATCCTAAGCCGACTCGCAGCTCTCGAAACGGCAAATATCCCTCCAGCGTCACCTGACTACAGCGATCCACCGCTAATATTCACTCGTCCCGATGGATCCGCGGTAAACCCAGAATCTTTTGAGAAGATTCCAGATTTAGTAAAGGACTTACCATTTTTCACTGGTGAGCCAGGGGAATTAAACAATTGGCTCTGTGATGTTGACAGTTTGGTTAAGCTATACCAAACCAACACATCGCATAGTATAGAACAGCAAAATAGATTTCACATGGTCTGCAAAACAATACGCAGAAAAATCAAAGGTGAGGCAAACGATGCGCTGGTAGCCTCCAATGTTAGCATCAACTGGAATGTCATTAAAAAAACACTTCTCACATATTATGGCGAAAAACGAGACTTAGAGACATTAGACTACCAACTGATGAGCGTGCAACAAAAGAACGATTCACTGGAAACGTATTTCGACAAGGTAAACCGATTACTATCCCTAATCGCCAATCAGGTTAAAACGGACGACAGATTTACACACCCAGAGGCATCAAAGGCTCTGATTGAAACATATAATAAGAAAGCTATAGACGCCTTCATTAGAGGTCTCGACGGAGATGTCTATAAATTTATTCGCAATTACGAACCGACATCTCTGGCAGCAGCCTACAGCTACTGTATTGCATTTCAGAATGTAGAATGCAGAAAAATGTTAACCAGACCTAGGCATCATGAAATGGCAACACCACCCAGAAATTTGATTCCGCTCGCTCCACCTAGGATACCACCTAGAATGGCACCGAGACGAGACCCTGTACCATTCAGACCAGTACAAGTATTTCCCAACCACAATTTTAGACCACAACCAATTTTCCAGAATAACAGACCACCTCCACACTTCAATAACTTTAGGCAACCCCTACAACAACACATGAACCAACCGCCTAGAGTCCCTCAGAGAAATCCATTTAGACCCCCACCAGAACCTATGGAAGTTGATCAGTCAATTAGAACAAACCGAGTTAATTATGGTAATCGACCCCAACAACCAAACCCATCAAAACGTCCGAGACTTTTTAACACGGTAACCGGAAAATACGAAGACCCACCAGTTGAAATCGAAAACGACGAAAGAGTAGACTACTGCCCATCAGAAGATGAAGAATATTATCCCGAAGAATCCAGTACTTACCAACGCTACATGAGACAAGTCGAAAACCAAGAACGCGATCTTCCTGAAGAGGACATAGAAAACAATGCCGAGCTCAATTTTTTAGGATAAAATCCACCCTACCATACTTTCTTTATTATGGCAAAGCCAACAAACCACTCAAAATCTTAATCGATACAGGTTCAAACAAAAATTTCATTCATCCAAAACACACTAATATTTCACACAATGTGAAACAAACATTCCATGTATCCTCAGTGGGCGGGGATATAAAAATAGAAAAATATTCAAGAGGAAAGTTATTTTTACCTTATTCAGACGCCTTAATCAAATTCTTCCACCTAAAGGAGCTAAAATCCTTTGACGCAATAATAGGACACGACACCCTGAAGGAACTCAAAGCAGTCATAGACACTTCAAATGAAAGATTAATTTTGGAAAATCAATTTGTAATCCCTTTACTTCAATACAAACTACAAGAAGTAAACAAGATCAACATCCGCGATAGTCACCTGGACGAATACCAGAGAAATGAACTCAACAAAATACTTAAGAAATTTCAAGATTTATTTCAACCTCCAGACGAAAAATTACCCTTTACTACCAGAGTAAAAGCAGACATTAAAACAACAGACGAAAACGCAGTGTACAGCAAAACTTACCCATATCCACAAGCATTAAAATCAGAGGTCAACAAACAAGTGGAAAAATTACTTCATGACGGTATAATCAGACCTTCCCATTCACCGTATAATTCTCCCGTGTGGATCGTCCCAAAAAAATTGGACGCTTCTAACGAAAAGAAGTACCGAATGGTGATAGATTACAGGAAATTAAATTCGAAAACAATAAGCGACAGGTACCCTATCCCTGACACATCTGCAGTTTTGGCTAACTTAGGAGCAAACAAATATTTCACGACATTGGATCTGGCCTCAGGCTTTCACCAAATACCAGTGTCAGAAAAAGACATCGAAAAAACAGCGTTCTCAGTCAATAACGGGAAGTACGAATTTATTCGCCTACCGTTTGGATTAAAGAACGCTCCTTCTATTTTTCAAAGAGTAATGGATGATGTTCTCAGAGAACACATCGGAAAAATTTGTCACGTATACATAGATGACATTATAATTTTTAGCAAAACATTTGAAGAACATCTAAAAAATCTCGAAATAATCCTCCAAACATTACGAAAAGCCAATTTCAAAATCCAACCAGACAAATCAGAATTTTTGAAAACAGAAGTCGAGTTCCTAGGATTCATTGTATCAGAAGACGGACTAAAGCCTAACATGAAAAAAGTTGAATGTATCCGGAAGTACCCGGAACCCAAAAACCTCAAGGATTTGAGAGCCTTTCTCGGACTCTCTGGCTATTACAGACGTTTTGTAAAGGATTACGCTAAACTCGCGAAACCCCTTACAAAGCTTTTAAGAGGGGAGGATGGCCACCGCCAAATTCCGAAGAATCAATCAAAAAACCATGCAATCAAACTGGACGAAGAAGCAATCAACTCATTTAATACACTTAAAGATATATTATCATCTAACGACGTCTTAACTTTTCCAGATTTTGAGAAGCCTTTTATCCTCACCACAGACGCATCAGACATCGCACTGGGAGCAGTTCTGTCTCAGCAATTTCCAGATGGAGAACGACAAATAACTTTTATTTCTCGAACTCTTTCCAGCACAGAAGAAAACTATGCAACCAACGAGAGAGAGATGCTTGCTGTCGTGTGGGCACTCCACAACTTAAGGAACTTCATATACGGAGCAAAATTAAAAATCTATACAGATCATCTCCCACTCACATTCACATTATCACCTAAAAACAATAATGCTAAGCTGAAACGTTGGAAGGCATTTCTTGAGGAACACGATTACGAAATGTTCTATAAAGCCGGAAAGTCCAACGTGGTGGCTGATGCACTATCCAGAATCCAAATTAACTCATTAACCGTAACCCAACATTCAGCAGAAGACGACGACAGTTCGTACATACCTTCCACAGAGGCCCCAATTAATGTGTTCCGCAACCAACTGATTTTTCAGATCGGACCGAATTCATCATATGAATTTAATGTCCCTTTTGAAAAATTCACCAGACATATATTTGTGGAACAACAATTCACGATCGATTTTCTAAAAGACAAATTGCTAAGATTTCTAAATCCCGGAGTCCTGAACGGTATATTTACAGACGAACCAACTATGGGAACCATCCAAGAAATTTATAAAACCCACTTTAATCCTAAAATAACTAGAGCAAGATTCTCGCAATTAAGAGTCGAAGATCTTGAGGACGAAGAACGCCAACTTGACGAGATAAAAAACATTCACAACTTTGCGCATCGTAACGCAAAAGAGAATTCACTACAACTCGTTAAACGATTCTTCTTCCCTGGGATGCATAAACTCATCCAAAATTATGTTAAAACTTGCGAAATCTGCAAAACAGAAAAATATGAGAGACAACCACAAAAATTCATACCGGTTAAAACACCCATTCCCCAATATCCCGGAGAAATAGTTCACATAGATATATTTTTGTACAACGCGAATAACCTCTTCATATCGTCATTAGATAAATTCTCAAAATACCTAAAAATGCGACCCATCAAATCCAAAGCCATCTCAGACATAAAAGACGTTCTTTTACAACTTCTTTACGATTGGGACTTGCCTGCCCATATCGTTATTGACAATGAGAGCTCATTCGTATCAAATGTTGTAGAGCAAATGATTCTAAATTTGGGAGTACAAATTTTCAAAACCCCAGTTAATAGATCGGAAACAAATGGTCAAGTAGAAAGATGCCATTCTACAATTCGAGAAATAGCTAGGTGCACTAAAGCACTAAATCCAGATATGCCCGTGAAAGTACTTATTCAAGAGGCAACACACAAATATAATAACACCATACATTCCTTCACAAAAAATACTCCAAAAAACATTTATATAGGTGAGAGTAGGAACAACGCAACATACGAGGAGATAGCCACAATTCGAAACAAAAATAACGAAAAAATATTACAACTTTATAAAAACAAAGACGAGAAAATAATACCAAAGCTCTATCAGCCATACACTATTGACTCTTACGCATATGAGAAAACGTGCTCCAAAAACAAAAGGAAAAGTAGATATAACATAGTCAAAATAAAAGAGAATCACAGCACATATATTATAGATTCAAATAACAGAAAAATACACAAATGTAACCTAAGGAAGGATCCACATGAATAATCATCCTCTTAATATCTTTTCAGACTCGCCCTCTGCGTGTCTAATATGCAGGCATCCATACAAATTCACGACTTGACAAATAATCCTTTGGCCATTATACCACTTGGAAAAGCAAGAATAAAGACAGGACACATACGTATTATCCATCCAATCGACTTGATACAAATCGGAAAAACTATATCTAACGTCAATCGCGACATTCAAAACAATCCTTCCACTAACCCGTTATACGAATTAATACAGATAAAAAACTATAAATTGTATGAAACATTCACAAAAATCAAACCTCTGACAAGAAGACCAAAAAGATGGGATACTATCGGAACAGCATGGAAATGGATCGCCGGAAGCCCGGATGCCGAGGACCTTCGAATGATCAACTCATCTATAAACTCCCTCATCTTTCAAAATAACAAGCAAATCTTAATCAACGAAGCCATGGACAAAAGAATTCAAGAAATAACCGATATCACCAACGAAGTACTAAGGATCGAAAATGAAAGAACGAAGAATCATTCATTAGAAATTAATCAACTGATAGTTCTCTCGAATCTAGATTCTCTCCAAAACCAAGTGGAAACATTAGAAGAAGCAATACTGATGGCTAAACACGGAATCCCGAGTAGCAAATTACTATCCATGAAGGACTTCACAAAAATAGCCACATTCCTGCAATTTCACGAAATAGAAATGAATACATTCGAGGAATTATTGTCACAATCACAAGCTCAAGTGATGTTAAACAATACTCACATCCTCTACATACTAAAGGTACCACGAATATCTACAGTATCTTTTGAATATGATTACATAGAATCCATAATAAGATCTAACAAACGAATAGCACTCAACAGAAATTACATCGTTAGGAACATCACGCACGTATACGAGATGAGCCAACCATGTGAAGATCAAAATAAGTATTTTCTCTGCGAGATGTCACAACTCGAACACGCCAACGATTGCATACACAGATTGACCACGGGAAGACATTCCAATTGCACCTTTGAAAAGGTATACTCAGGAGGACTTGTGAAACGAATAAACGACGGAGCAGTTTTAATTAACGACGCAGTCGTAGAAGTCTCATCAAATTGCACCAATCTCAGCCAAACGCTAAACGGATCGTTTCTAATTCAGTTCGCCGACTGCAATCTTCATATCAACGGAGAACTATACTCAAACCCCGAAACCACTATACCTGGTCGAGTTTATTTCCCAACAACAGGACTATTAGCCAATGAGATAAAAACAATAGACGTACCACCAGCCGAATACCTTCAAAACCTGACCATTCAGCACAGAGATAAGTTACAGCTACTCAACTTACAAAATCATTCCATAAATTGGAAGCTCAATCTTTTTGGTTCCCTCGGCCTATCAACAATAATCCTTATTGCAAGCATAATAGCAATATTTTGCTACTTTTCCAGACATACCTATAAAAGCAACATCAGAGTCCAATTCGACAAAGCAGATGAGGTCATCACAATAGAAAAACCAGAGCCGTCATCTCCAATAACCAAACACACGCCACTTATCACCGAGACGGAGGAACTATCAGAAGAAAGAAAAAAAGAACTCCAGGCATTCTTCGACACACCAACGCCACTACGCCCCATCCATTCGTGAACTTTGAGGACAAAGTCATTTAAGAAGGGAGGAGTTAGCAACGAGCAACAACGTTATCGCAATTTCACCAGACGAGTTGAGATCATTCCGGAAACCACAACAATCTTTCCCAGACCACCCAAACGATATCTACAGGAAATGCAACATAAGCATAACACCATCGTCTAGCTATCAGCAATGCATACAAATACCCCCTTTGTTCTAGACGGAGCTGACCACAACGCGAGGTTTCTTCGTAGGTTAAGAGTCAATTGTAAATCAGTTCTTACTTAGCACCAAATAAAGAAGGAGCTCAGCTCCGATAAAAAATATATTTTTTCGACTTTCCCTTAAGGGAAGTCTTAACTTGTAACCAACATTATAACGAATGTTAGAATCTGGAAGCATACAAAACCTATGTTGGAAGTAATATTGACTAATCAATCGTAACTGATGGTTAAGAAATGAAAATTTTTCATTTAATAAGTTCAATTTCAGCTAAACTAGATTCACCAATATTTTTATTTGGCTTTCTCTGATTTGAATCTGAAATGATATAATTTAGAAAAAATAAAAATCAAACATATCGTCAGTTGAACTCATAACTGGCACAACTCAAAATTTTGCAGTTTTGAGTTGATGGCAAACGATGCCAAATACTATAAAGTTTCATCTCACAAAGACCCGTTTTAAAATTCACAATGATTCCAGAAATATAAGTAGATGTGCCTTTATTGCACAAAACTGAAATATCCCTAAAAAGACGGAAAAATGAGGTTACAACTCTTATCACTTGCTCATTACATGCACATGATAGACCCGAACAAGTTCAATTGAAATGGAAAGTCTTAAAAAAATTGGAATTTTTCACGAAAATGAAACAAGAAATTTTCGACGCAAATTTTCAAACGCGTTTTTCTCGAAACTATGAATTTTGAGTTGTGCCAGTTTTGAATTTAACTGACGATATATATCAACGACATAAACTGCGACTGACCGAAGCCGAAGTTGCTTCAACTTCTTAGAATGTGAAAGGAACTTCTCTGAATATGCGAACAGAATTACAAATTTCAACAACTGACACTAGCACGGACAGACTACTTAACCTGACTGACGTCCAGGTTACACTCATATCTGAGCCGTTGCGGAACAGAGCACAGTGGGGCGACTCCATACAAAGGCTGGCCAAGCAAGAAAAGTGTCGATAAATGCCACAAAAACTTGGTATTAACATAATTTTGGGGCGCTGAACACGAATTCGGCATCCATTTTTTGTTTGGGGCCGTCCATTGAGCACGAAATCCAATTTTTATTATTTTTTGACGCTTTTTTCTTTTTTTTTAGAATTATATGATCTTTGACCACAAGTAGTGCCACCGGGCGTCCTCCCCATTGCAAAAAAAAACGTTATATATGGACGACCCCAAGAAATAAACAATTTTTGCCTAAATATATATATATATATATATATATATATATATATATATATATATATATATATATATATATATATATATATATATATATATATATATATATATATATATATATATATATATATATATATATATATATATATATATATATGTATATATATATATATATATATATATATATATATATATATATATATATATATATATATATATATATATATATTTTTTTTTTAATAAACTAAAACAACATAAGTAATACAATTGTTGTGTTTGACATAATTAAAAATTCATAAAGATTTGTTTACTGTTTTCTTCTTCAACACTTATTTTAGAACTTTTCATCGATAAATTTTGTGATTTTTGCCCAAATTCATATTTTATCCTTACTGATTGAGTACGATATCATAAATCTTCATTAATGGGGTATCATGCTTATGAATAAAATTAATCCTGGATGAAATTTCAACTTCAAAAATAAAAACTAAAAAAAAACTGCTATTGCTTTCTTCACTAAAGTGACAATTTGCGCAGTTTTGCGCTACAGTGGACAGTATGCATTTAAAAGCTTACGTTTTTACCTAAATTTTGAACGTAGTCACAACCGTGGCAAACTGCGGCAACTAAACTTTTAAGCTACTTTTCTACAAAAAATCACGTTTTTTTTAAATTTTTTCTAGTGTTAGGCCTACTTTGACCAAATTTTACAATATCTAATGAAAAGGGTTTGTTTTTCACAGTATTTACAACAACTTTTCCTTTGACGTCATAAAAATCTAAGCTATCATTGAAGCTACAGAGCGTTTCAAAGTAATGTACTTTTTTCAAAAAAAAAAAAAAAAAGACAAAAAACGTCAGTTCGTCAAGATTTGAAAAGTCATAAAAAATTCAGATTTCATTATATTATAATGTTATTGCAATAAAGGAAAAATATTATGAAACAGCTAACGAAAAATAATTTTTTTTTTGGCTGATGGCCAGCGATTCCCCACTGTGCAGAGTGGTCTAAAGACCTTTTTTTTTCAAAAATAAGTGTTTTACATTAACCGCATCTACTCAAGAAGCTGAAGCTAGGACACTAGAAAAATTTCAAAAAATCGAATTTTAAAGCTGATTTTTACCATGTTGAAATTTCGTCCGAAACAGAATGGTCATTCTGTTTCGGAACAGAGTGGTCTATGTACATAAATCGAGGTAATACCGCTATATAATATGTGACATGTGATATGTAACTTGTCATTTGTCCTGTAACATGTTACACGTAACATGTCAAATATCATGTAATATGTAATATGTTGTGTTACATGTAATGTTACACGTCACATGTTACATGTGACAAGCCATGTACATCATATAACATGTGACACTAGCCATTTTATACGAGTTAACGTCATTTTTATTTATGTTTATGTACATAGACCACTCTGTTCCGGAACGATACAGGGTTCCAGTAAAATATATGTGAAGTCAGAGTGGTCTATGTACATTGGTGAGATAAAATCACCGATTTCGCAAAGAAAATGTTAATTTTATGTATCCCAATGTTAAACCACTTCATTACCCCTTTATTAGAGCATTTTGTTTGACAGAATTCGTTGAACAGAATTTTATTCAGAGATTTTCCGAAAATTGCTTCTCCTGAACAATTTGCTCGATGGCACATAGACCACTCTGTTCCGCAACGGCTCATATATGTTCGAAGCACCGAGAGGTTTCGCATAGAATCCGTAGGATTCCTCACATTGGAATCGTGGACGTCCGCGAGAAGGTATCTCCCAGACAGTCCTGTCTATGGGACTAGGATTCTTGAATGAGAATTCTTCGGATACGAAAACTCTCACTTCACTCGTTTTGAGCACGTACCCGGGACCCACAAATTGAAGTTCTTGTATCTTTTGCAATTTCCATCCGATTTCGATAGTTAGCACCAGAAGATTCAGTGATTTATCTACTCTCAAATTAGCCTCAGTCTTACATTCCCGGAAATCCGGTTTTCCCAAAACTGAGGAATTTCATGAATATTTGAACAGAATTTAGGTAATAACTTTTGGTTCAAAGTACAATTACTTTTACGGGCTATTTTTATGATTTTGGGTATTTTGATTCTATGCTTTAAAAATGTACCTTCCGGAATTGATTCCACTGGGGCTTCTAGTGGCCATATAATATCGCACGCTTAGCCTTGGGGCTAATAGCGGTCTCGATCAACTAGATTAGTTGAGAGAATTCGTTATCGATATTGTTTTTGGCACATTTTGTATGTGTAGGATAAGTACAACGATACACCGTGCCCCAGTGCTGAGTAGAGAAAATTTGCAGCTCGAAAAGATCCTCGACTCGATCGGGAATCGAACCCGATATCACAACCGTGTGGGAGAGCTAGCCGACCGACATCGCTAACCACAGAGCCACGGGGACCACATAGAAACATAGAAACAGTCAAATAAAACAAGGTTAAACACCATCCAATATTGATATTTTCGGAACCGGGATGACATCCAGAGACTGAAAAATGACCGCTGAAATCAATTTGAATTTCAAGATGGTGACTTCCGGTTTTCATAAAACAAATTAATGACCGAATACCACCCAATATGGTTGCTCCCGGAATCGAAATGATGCCTAGTGATCAGAAAACGAGTCTGAAAACACTTCGAATGGCTTGAAATAACAAAACAGAATCAATTCCAAATTCAGCTCAAAATAATCGAAAACCGTCCCCGAAGGCTGTAAAAAGCCAACAATGGAAATGATGGTTTAAAACGCCTTATGTAAGAAAAGGTCAAAATAAAATATGATCAAAATTCAGTCAATTAGGGCACAAAAATGCTTCTCAGGTACGGAAAAAGAAAAACAGAAGAACATAAAAACTCGTCTGAATACACGTAAAAAATCCTCTGAAAAAAACCGAAATATTACAGACCCTGATCGATTTTGGCACGGTTTCATTTTGACACATGTGCCAAAAACGAACGGTGATGTTTAATAATATTTCGTAATTTCCTCGTCTTTCCGTTAACTAACTTAAGCTCAACAGCCGCCAAAACGATGGAATTAATTTCCGTTATGTTACCAATGCGAATGGCCGAAATCCGTTAACTGGTTACGGATGTATGACCGTAATATGCTCCGGTAATATAATGGTCATGATTAAAGAAGTGCTTAGAACCGTGCCATTCCAATAATTATTCGAGTACCTAGTTATCGTCAAGTGTCACACTGACCTGTCCCGGTTGAATTCCGGACACTCCCAGATTATTGAAGCTGATCAAGCGACACCTTTAACGACTATGAATCTGCAAGGTAGTCCATTGGTGGCATTATCTAGTGCCTAAGTTACATAAGTTACTTGAAATTTATATTGATAAAATTCAGCGCAATTGTTAAAAACGCTTCTGACTGACAGAAAAAGGAAGAGCAGGGAAGTAATTTCAAATTTACCTAAAAGTAATGCCATAGATGGATCAGACCAAAAACAAAACTGATTTTAATTTAAGCTCACAGCTTAGTTGGAAGTGCCTCAAAGAGGTAAAACACTAAAAATTCAATAGTACCTCTGTCAACAAAAATAAAAATATTATATCTTATTTTATTCGAAATTTTTGAAAGGTTTTCAACATATCTGGAAAATCTTTTCAAAAACAAAAAGGGGCCACAAAAAAGATTCAGAAATTCATCATCAGCTCGATTCCGAAAACTTCCACATTGCGTGGTACACTAGGGTAACTTTTTACGCGGTTCTTTTACGTGAATTACGGAATTTACCCGGTGTTTTTTTACACGGATTACGGAATTTACGCGTTTTTTACGCGGATTCCAGAATTTATGCGGTTATTTTTACGCGGCACGTTTCCCCCGCGTAGAAAGCGACTTTAGTGTATTTGGCCTTTTAGGTTGTTTATGCTAACTGGAAGTCGCTATCTTGGAATTCAAATTGACGTCAGGGATCGTTTTTCGGTCTTTGGACGTCTGTATTGGACGTCGTTGGCCATTTAGAGGGCATATCACTAAAACACCCAAAACCATAGAAATGTCCTGTGAAAGTAATATAAAAAAATTTTAACCAATTATTGTGAGATTCTTTTTAAATACGCCTCACGCCATACGAACATTTCTCCGGAAAACCGAATTCCCGGGAGAGAATTCATTCGGAGCATCGCTAACGCTTATTTGAAAGTAAATCATTTACTTAATCTTTCGGCGTTTAAACTATCGAAATTGGATGAAAATTGCAAAAGATGCAATCATTTTATTTTGTGGGTTCCCTGGTACCCCGTCGAGCACTAATGGATAAAGTGAAAGATTTTGTATCCGAAAAATTATCATAACACGGTACTCAGTCAAGAATCCTAGTTCATAGACAGGATTCGCATAGATTCCCTAGGATTCCTCACATCGGAATCGTGGGCGTCCTCTTTAAGGTATTCTGGAAAAGGAATCCTCAGGAATGCCCTGTATATCGGACCAGGGTTCTTGAATGAGAATCGTGCTATGAGAAGTCTTCGGATTCTAATGTGGAATCCTGCAGAATCCGATGGATTCTCACTAAGCAATTCTTTTTAAAGAATCCTAGTCCCATAGACAGGGAATTCCTGAGGATTCTTTTTTCAGGATTCCTTTTCATGGACGCTCATGGTTCCAATGCAAGGAATCCTATGGAATCTATGCGAATCGTATGTGTTCGTCCGGGTTGTGGATCCCAAATAATAGTGGTCAATAATTTACACTACGCACGACTCTTATTAGCAGGAGTAACTTTTCTCACTGATGATTGGATTGGATCGGTGTAAAGGGGCCGTTCCCAAACCACCCACGTGGTCATATTTTGATCACATTTTATAGACCCCCGTACCACCCCGTGGTCTTTCGTGGTGTTTTGTATCCTTTCCAGTTGTATCAACTCACACCTTTCGGAATGCTCCTTGCTGGTCCACAGGTACACAGGTTCGGTTTCCGGGTTCGTGTGAACAACCATCTGAGGTTCTGCTATGTTTGATATGTGAGTCGTGTTTTCAAAGTGACATCACATCGACCAGTGTGAAAGTCCCGTGGGGCGCTCCTTCGCTCCTTTGGTCTCCGGTGCGGTGTCGTATAATTTTACAGTGAACACGACCGCATCTCTGGGGTATGGGTCCGTTGCCTTCTGCTCTGGGCTACATGTGGGGCTCTGACTCGCACATCGTCGACCTTCACCCCGAAACACGATCTATTTCTTACGGACGGAATGTTAACCTCTACAAGCGGAGGCGACCGAGTGCTTTGAAATGGTTGAAGTTCATTAAAATTATTACTGCTTTTCGGGAAAGTGTATCACATTTCCCGACGCTCTTCACACAGTTTATGATGCATTAGATGCATTGCGGCTCGGAAATGTTGAGCTCTGGCGTACTGAAATTACACCTTGCTTCTCTTTCATCTTAAATGGTGGACAGAGCTTTTAATCCCAAGCAAATTTGACTGGGTTTTCTACGAAGTGTGTGGAATGCGATTGAATAAGCTGTTCTTGAATAAAAACCAGAATGTTTCGGGGTGGTATATAAAGTCCTGTGATTTATATCGTGATTCTTCCCACTAATTAAATATTCCCTAGGATATTCTAAAATCAATGAACATAGAATATTTTGATCGTGGAATTTAACAAGTAACATTATTAAATGAATTATGGTAATTACAGACATATTACAAATACCAAAAATGAAGTAAACTTTAATGAAGAACCAAATGTCTACTAAGACAAACTGCCAAAACGCCATATCCTTCAACAAAAAAAAAAAAAACAAAAAAAAAAAACAGCTCAATACTCTAGCTCAATCCTCTTACAACTCAATTGATAACCCGCCCATGGCGACGAAAGAGTAAGAGAATTAAAACGGTTGGTCGGGCAATTACAGAAAAGACACATCGTAATAAGCAGATAGCATGAGTACTACATTTACCGCATCGATTAACCAGTTCACCACAGTGATTCTCTCTCCACACTTGGGTCGTAACACACACACACACGGGACACGGTTTCCACAATTCTTTCGTTCATCACCCCAGAGCCGTCACTTTTCGCAGCTACTAACTTTAACCTTGTTCTCTACTGGCTGGTACTTTCACGGAGTTGACTCTACGAGGGGTTTTTGTTTTCCCACTCTGACGCTGACTACTGTCGCTATGGTAGCAAGGGAAAATTCAATCCCGAGCTACTCACTTACTGTTGTTTCTAGCTTCCACTTCGTTCATTTTGTGCTCATTTATTTTACACGTTTATTTTTTTTTGCCCTTCTCGACATAAAGTTACACACAGTTCGCTTTTCGCCGCGTTCTTTGAGGGTTGCCTGAGGGAACCTTGCTGATGGAACGGCACGGGACCGAACCGAGTCCGCCCGTTCTGGCTGGGCATGTGTTATAGGATGCTGCTGTTGCTGGTGCTGCATTACGCTGCCCTCAGAATGGAACTTGCATTATTAGGACGCTACATAGTGCCTACATGAGCGTACACGTTTTCGCGTAGTTTGCAGAGAGTAAACTTCTAGTTGCTGTGTTTTATTTTTTACTAATGTTCACAACTCACCGAACAATGTCTTTTTCTAAAGTGTTATATGAGTGAACGGGTCGACCGAATAAGTGTTTAAAAATCTGAAAAATCAGACGACGTAAACGCTTAATTTTAAACATTGTTCTACGTCATAAGCCTAATATTGTGTAGAATGAAAATTTATAAAAAAACAGGGCAAAAAATGTTTTTAGTTGTTTAGTTTTCAATGGATTTCCTACATTCTTGCAGCATCGATTAGAAAATTATCTACGCATCTGCCCAAAAAAACCCGCAGGTCTCGACCAATCAAAGCCGAGTAGCTCTCCCTATAACATTCGACAGAAAATTATATCTAACTAACCAGCACTCAGCACTCAAGCACTCAGAATTTGGCTATCCTCTGGTCGCACAGCAGCTATATGCAACACGCAACAGCGTAATTTAAGTTTTAATTCTGTGTTCATTTGATTTCACCTCTCCACAGACAACATAAGGTATGTCTTCAACTATTTCGATAATAAATGCCTGGAATTTCATTCGGTTAGTGATGAGATCATTGATCAACATGAACAATGACGACCGGTCTCGGATGTCGAGAAAATTGTAGGATAGATTCATCCTCAAGGTGCTCCATTCTACGTTTAGTTTAGTATCCTGTATTTTTCGGCGTTAAGGTTCCATTTTCTAAGAAGCGGCGGTACATTAGCTCGATTGAAATAACAGGGTTCGTCTCTTTTATATTCTTTGCGTAAGCTAGCTATTTCTTTGCGTTTCTTCCTAGTGCTCCCAAGTGTATAATTCAACAAGTAACTTTCTTCTTGGTTCTTACTGGAAACACTGTCCCGCCCCGCAGTCGGTAAAGCAGCAGCTAATTCTAGCGCGGCAAGGCTGAGCTGACAACCTATTCGATCGCAGCGTTCCATAGCAGGCGGACCAACCAGCGGACCGCAGTACTTCGCCGCATTGCCAAACATGTCCGGACATGTTAGTAATTTTGACCGGAATAGCTGTAAGCAGAGTTGCCATTTCATAATGTGTGTTTTGACAAAAATCTCTGTGATCATATTTGAGATGTGAGTATTTGTTAAAAAACAAATCGAGATTGATTTTAGTGATGTATACAGTACAGCAAATTAGTTATGAGTCATTTTATAAATCCTCTAACTTCAACTTTTATTAACACTAAATTTTATCTCACTGCTTCCCCCTCTCGATTGAACTGATGATTTAGCCTTCAAAATTGCATATAGCATTAGAAAAGCCAACTTGTTCCTCAGCATAGTTTGTATTAAGACAAAATTCTCTCTCCAATCACTAAGACTTTATTCGTTTTATGAAATTGGGAAATAAATGAATCGAGAAGAGAAAAAGCAACTTACTAAGACCAGTTATTTTGCTTATAAGGAATTATTGCGCTATTATTGTGCCAAAACAAAAAAAAAAAGAAAATAATTCAACGGTTTTATGTCGATATTAACCATACATAGTAATGAATTAAAAACCGGCTTCAAATTGATTGATCCCGAAGATGACGCTAAAGATTGCATTTTAAAGGTTAGAGTTTTGGTTCACTGGTTTTGAAACTTGTTCCGGATTGAACATAATGGGAATATAAAGCCACTAAAATTCCCATTGATCCCCTCTCCAAATAAGCCCTAATGACGACAATAAGTAACCTTGTTGCGGCTTTATTGGAGTTAAGGAAGTGATCAAAATTTGATCACAAGCAACTCGCTCATGCGTTATGTACGGCAAAAACAAAATGTAGCAAATCCAATCACAATGAGATGAATCAATCGGGTCACCTCTCTTCATGTATCATTTGTTAACTGCGCAGTATGTAGCAAAAAATACTAGCACTAAGATGGTATTTCTAGATAGGATCGATAAAAACGTAAATGACGCAATTGTAAACAAAATCCGTGATTGAAGAAGAAAACAACTCCGGATAATCTTCGACTTGCACTAAAATTGAATTATTTATTTCCGACAACCCTGGGAGAAATCTGTGCATATCTTTGATTTTTTTTAAAATGTCTGTCATCTGTGATCACAGATTATGTGATTTTAAAAAGGAAAAAAAACTGTGATTTTACAGGAAAATCTGTGAAAATGTCAACTCTGGCTTGGAGTGTGCGTATAACGATCATACGCAGTGTTGCGATGCGAAAATGAAACCTTCTTCGCACTCCATGCTTTGTTGGTCAAATTATATTCCCACGCTGCACGAGCCGGACCGCGACTAGCAAAAGCAACACTCCGTTTACTCTTACATATTTAACATTACGACTTTAAATTAATCACGTCGGAATGTACCTATTTAAGCGAACACATGGAGTGAGACGATTGCCATGATTAATTTTGGGCGCGAAAGTGATTTGGACCACATGTTAAACAAAAATTATAAAAGCTCTGTTCTTCGGCAAGATTGGTGTATAAACTATAGAAATCTGACGGAGAAAACCACTGCCGGAGTAGTTCAATGAATTTGTCATATTTTCGTTGAAAAGTAAATGTAAAAAATATCCCAACAATTAGAGTTGATATTAGTAAAATAATGCAGAAGTAACGTTTTCGTACAGTAGCAGAAATTATTTTAGTTTATTTCACTAGAGAAAAATCAAAAAGAATACAGTTTTTGGAAATGTTTAAGAATTCACTTCGCAATATGTTACTAGAACGGAAATTATGCACATTAATAAAAGGGTCTAAAACATATATAAAGCAAGCAAAATAAAAACTCGTACAGCTCATAGCATGCACTCAATAGACCCAAACAGCATTAGTGAGTTTTAAAGTTTCGTGGAAATGAAAGAAGAAGATTGACGTTAATTTTCCCAGCCGCACAAATGCAATACGCAACACGCAACAGTTTATTTCTTTTGCCCGGCTGAATGTGCTGCATCTCCTGCTATCTGCTTCCATTGAATGCAAGCATGACAGTTTAATGACAGTTTTATAATTTTTGGCGTATTTGTATATTTTGCCATTTTCAAAACATTGAAGTTATTTAAATTTTTGAAAATGTTTTGTATTTTTCACGTTTTAGATATTTTTTTATATATGTCATTTTCGACATATTTGACATTTTTAACAATTTCCTCATTTTAAACCACTTTGACAATTTTTGACAATCCTGACATTTTTGTCACATTTGACAATTTCAACATTTTTGAAATTTTGAATTTTTTGAAATTTTTACGTTTTTGACATTTTTGAAATTTTTACAATTTCAACATTTATGACATTTTCGACATTTTTGACATTTTTGACATTTTTGACATTTTTGACATTTTTGATATTTTTGACATTTTTGACATTTTTGACATTTTTGACATGTTTGACATTTTTGACATTTTTGACATTTTTGGCATTTTTTGACATTTTTGACATTTTTGACATTTTTGACATTTTTGACATTTTTGACATTTTTGACATTTTTGACATTTCTGACATTTTTGACATTTTTGACATTTTTGACATTTTTGACATTTTTGACATTTTTGACATTTTTGACATTTTTGACATTTTTGACATATTTGACATTTTTGACATTTTTGACATTTTTGACATTTTTGACTTTTTTGACATTTTTGACATTTTTGACATTTTTGACATTTTTGACATATTTGACATTTTTGACATTTTTGACATTTTTTGACATTTTTGACATTTTTGACATTTCTGACATTTTTGACATTTTTGACATTTTTGACATTTTTGACATTTTTGACATATTTGACATTTTTGACATTTTTGACATTTTTGACATTTTTGACATATTTGACATATTTGACATTTTTGACATTTTTGACATTTTTGACATTTTTGACATTTTTGACATTTTTGACATTTTTGACATTTTTGACATTTTTGACATTTTTGACATTTTTGACATTTTTGACATTTTTGACATTTTTGACATTTTTGACATTTTCGACATTTTTGACATTTATGACATTTTTGAAATTTTTGACTTTTCTGACATTTTTGACATATTTGACTTCTATGACATTTATGGCATTTTCGACATATTTGGACATTTTTGTCATTTTTTGCAGTTTTTAACATTTTTTTGACATTCAAGACATTTAAGACATCTAAGACATCTAAGACATTTGAGACATTTAAGACATTCAAGACATTTAAGACATTTAAGACATTTAAGACATTTAAGACATTTAAGACATTTAAGATATTTAAGACTTCTAGGACATTAAGGACATTTAAGACATTTAGGACATTTAAGACATTTAGAACATTTAAGACATTTTAGACATTTAAGACCATTAAGACATTTATAACATTTAAAACATATAAGACATTTTAGACATTCAAGGCATATAAGACATTTAAAACATTTAAGACATTCAAGACATTCAAGACATTAAAGACATTTAAGTCATTTAAGGCATTTAAAACATTTAAGACATTTAAAATATTTAAAACATATAAGACACTTAAGAAATTTTAACTTACTTTTTGGTCCCCGTGGCTCTGTGGTTAGCGATGTCGGTCGGCTAACTCTCCCACACGGTTGTGATATCAGGTTCGATTCCCGATCGAGTCGAGGATCTTTTCGAGCTGGAAATTTTCTCGACTCAGCACTGGGGCACGGTGTATCGTTGTACTTATCCTACACATATAAAATGTGCCAAAAACAATATCGATAACGAATTCTCTCAACCAATCCTAGTTGATCGAGACCGCTATTAGCTCCAAGGCAAAGCGTGCGATATTGTTGTTACATTCAAGAAATTTAAGACGTTCAAGACATTTAAGACATCTAAGATACTTAAGACTTTTAAGTCATTTTTGACTTTTAAGTCAAATTTAGTCCGTCTAAAAACTAATTTGGGCACTAGAGGGTTAAGAAATTTAAGACATTCCCGACATTAAAGACATTTAGGACATTTACGGCATTTCAGACATATATGATTTTTGTGACATTTATTACATTTATAACTTTTATAACATTTGTGACCAATTTTCACAATGACATTAATGACATTTATGACGTTTATGATATTCATGTCATTTATGACATTTATGACATTTAAGACATTTAAGACATTTAAGACATTTAAGACATTTAAGACACTTAAGACATTTAAGACATTTAAGACATTTAAGACATTTAAGACATTTAAGACATTTAAGACATTTAAGACATTTAAGACATTTAAGACATTTAAGACATTTAAGACATTTAAGACATTTAAGACATTTAAGACATTTAAGACATTTAAGACATTTAAGACATTTAAGACATTTAAGACATTTAAGACATTTAAGACATTTAAGACATTTAAGACATTTAAGACATTTAAGACATTTAAGACATTTAAGACATTTAAGACATTTAAGACATTTAAGACATTTAAGACATTTATGACGTTTATGATATTCATGTCATTTATGACATTTAAGACATTTAAGACATTTAAGACATTTAAGACATTTAAGACATTTAAGACATATATGACGTTTATGATATTAATGTCATTTATGACATTTAAGACATTTAAGACATTTAAGACATTTAAGACATTTAAGACATTTAAGACATTTAAGACATTTAAGACATTTAAGACATTTAAGACATTTAAGACATTTAAGACATTTAAGACATTTAAGACATTTAAGACATTTAAGACATTTAAGACATTTAAGACATTTAAGACATTTAAGACATTTAAGACATTTAAGACATTTAAGACATTTAAGACATTTAAGACATTTAAGACATTTAAGACATTTAAGACATTTAAGACATTTAAGACATTTAAGACATTTAAGACATTTAAGACATTTAAGACATTTAAGACATTTAAGACATTTAAGACATTTAAGACATTTAAGACATTTAAGACATTTTAGACATTTAAGACATTTAAGACATTTAAGACATTTAAGACATTTAAGACATTTAAGACATTTAAGACATTTAAGACATTTAAGACATTCAAGACATATAAGACATTTATTACGTTTATGACATTTATGACATTTATAACACTTATGCAACTATGACATTTATGACATTTATGATTTATATGACATTAATGATATTTATGGCGTTTATGATATTTATGACTTTTATGACATTTATGACATAAAATTACGATTTTTTCGGCATTGTTTACTTTATTTTTTTTTTAAGATTTTTGATCTATATGACATTTTTAATATTTTTCATTATTTGCATTCTTGATATTTTTGAATTTTTGTATCTTTTTGACATTTGCCGGACTAAATGCCGGTCTTAAATGTCATAAATGTCATAAATGACATGAATATCATAAACGTCATAAATGTCATTAATGTCATTGTGAAAATTGGTCACAAATGTTATAAAAGTTATAAATGTAATAAATGTCACAAAAATCATATATGTCTGAAATGCCGTAAATGTCCTAAATGTCTTTAATGTCGGGAATGTCTTAAATTTCTTAACCCTCTAGTGCCCAAATTAGTTTTTAGACGGACTAAATTTGACTTAAAAGTCAAAAATGACTTAAAAGTCTTAAGCATCTTAGATGTCTTAAATGTCTTGAACGTCTTAAATTAACGTTAACTTGAACAGATGTGAGAGTGTGTTGAACTCACTAAGTTAATTAGCTTTGCATTTATACTCCAAAGAGAATAAAGTTATACGGTAAAAAAACAAATAGGGTATCAAACGTTTTCGGTGGGTTTTTGCATAAGACTTCTGCAGAAAATCTACCGAAGAAAACCATTGCCGAAGACCTTCGGTACCCTAATAACTTTGCACTTTTTTTCATAAATTTATCTGAACCAACATATGAAAAAGACTTAAGTTTTTTTTTATAAATCGACAGTCAAATGTTGTCAATGGATATCATTTGAAAAGTTGAATTCGAAAATCCTACACTAAAAAAAAAAATACAAAAAAATATTTTAAAACATCGTTTACCGCAGATAATTTTTCAAAATACATTTTTATTTCATTAAGCAGACAGTATGTGCAGTGAGGAAAGCGAAAACTAAGCGAACTGGAAATATGATACAGGTTTGGAAAATTATACCGCATCCCGACGGGACGATCGGGATGCAGTATATTTTCCCAAATCTGTATCATATTTCGAATTCGCTTATTATTCGCTTTCTCTACTGCACTGTCTGCTTAATGAACTTGTGTGTTACCGGGTAAAAGCCGTTGTTAAAAATAGAAATTTAGTTCGAAAAATACATTTTTATGTTGACTATTAAGTTGCCTAAAGAGCTTCTAATCCTATTAAAGGGGGGAACTGTTTAGAAAAAAAAAATTCCAACAAAAACTTTGTCGGGTCCACTCTTACACATTAAAAATTTTCGCAGATAAGAAAAAGTTTTTGTCATAAACTTTTCAATAATAGTGCTCATTTTTGAATGTTTAGAAGAGTTTTAGGCGGCCAAATTTTCCATTTAAAAAACATAATGTGAAGGAAATCAGAGATAACCCATGAAGGGGAAGAGGGGGGGGGGTGTTGGTTTTGCGTTACTTATTGTTTCACAGTGGGCAGGGGGTGGGCTGAGTTAGCTACGTAACTGTGATGTTTGCTCAAAATTGAAAAATTTGAGGAGGCCGGGTTATTTAGCGTTACGTAATTTTAGTGGTAGTGGGGTTTCATATCGAACGTTACTTATTGTTATATAGGAGGAAATGGTCTGGAATCTAGATTTTTAGCGTTACGTAACTTGTGTACGACACCTTGATTTTGAGTTGATTTTTTTTTTCATCGTAGTATCTTGAATTCTATTTTTTAATAAAAGTTCAGTCTGTTTCCCAAAAGGCTTCCATTGAAAATTTTGCTTGCTTACATTAGAAAAAATTAAAAGAATTGAATCTGAAACGCTGGAAAAAAAAAACAAATGAAAAGTGATTAAAAAAAAAGAAGTTAAGTCACTTTTCCCCTAGGGGTACGCGAAAGAAAAATCAGTAATGGTTGGCGGAGTAATTTCTCTTTCTAATACTTCATTTTGCTCTTAAAACTTAAATATTTGCTCTTAAAACACGACTTTAGTAATCAAACGAACCATAATTCAATTTGAAACCTGAACTAGACTACCACAACATGATCTACCACTACTCTCTCCCACTCTGCGAGAACATTCCAAGTCAGGAAGTACAATCGATTTGGAAAATATTGCCAAGGGGTACGTGGACATAAAAAGGTTGAGAACCGCTGAACCAGAGCATATGCTATCGACCCCGACGGTGCAATATCTGAGTAATATGGCGGGTGAGGTAGGACTTCCATTTGGGGCATTTCTATGTCAGTTTCAACGACTTTGGTAGTATAAGACCGAACGTTGTCATGTAGCAGAATCACTTTTTCGGGATTTTGCTGATATTGTGGCCGCGCAGTGATCCCCAGTGACGGAAACATCGACCTGGCCCCGCTACATACACAGCATAACTTTCGCAGCGCGTATATTCGGCCGAGTCGAATCATGAAAGAGCAGTCCCCTTGACTTTCTTTTCCTTTAATTGCTAGAATGAATCCATTTTTCATCACCCGTCACGATGCGATGAAAAAAACATTGCCTTTTTTAAACTTGGAGCAGTTGTTCACAGGCGTAAAAATAACGCTCATCGTCTCGAAACTCAAGTTCCTTGTGCTTGCTTAGAAATGGCTTAGTCATAACCTCTAAATAACGAAGTTGTGTTCCTGCGTCCAGCATTAATTCTTATCGCCATTTCGTTGTTTCACTTAAAGAACTTTTTTAACTCTCGATGCGTTTCAGCGGCTGTTTGGCTCAAATCAAATGCGAAATGTATCACTTCCCGCCTAAACCGTATTTAGAGCTGTGGGGACCCCGGGGCCACGAAACTTGCAGTTTAGCAGTTTTGAGTTTCTAATGGCAAACGATGCCAAATACTGTTAAGTTTCATCTCAGAAAGACCCGTTTCAAAATTAACAAATATTCCAGAAATATAAGTGGATGTGCCTTTATTGCACAAGAGACGGAAAAATGAGGTTACAACTCGTACAATTTGCCTATTACATGCTTATGTTAGACCCAAACAAGTTCCATAAAAATTAGAAGTATAAAATTCGATTTTTTCGCGAAAATAAAAAATAGAAATTTTTGACGCTAATTTTCAAACGCGTTTTTTTTCGAAACTATGAATTTTGAGTTGCGCCAGTATTGAATTCAACTGACGATATGGCAAAATCGACCCGCACTTACTGCTGGCGCCATCTTTTGACAAATAGAGAGAATTTTTTTGCAAACCCAAGAAAGATTTCTTTTCGGACGAAAGTGGTTGAATTTTGAAATTATCACCCGGAAATTAAAATAACAAGTTTGACTTCAATATTTTTTTGAAAAATTAATTTAGACTTTATGCATTTTGAATATTTTATGAACCCTTGTAAGAATCTTTTCATCTTACTTCTTGACCTCGATCAGCAATAAGGCACTGCAAAACGACAGCCACAAACGCGTTCGCGTATGTTATAAAAGTTTGGCTCTACCAAATCAACTTTTTCTTTGTTACGTTTGTTTTATTATGATTAGTTTCACTTTGTCTTGTAGAAAGTGTCCCAAGGACTATAAACTCATGCCAATCAGACTTTCACAATTACATTTGTTTACGATATGATTATGTACATTTGTCGTATCAGTTGCTATAAGAGGTTGACACAGTCATAACAATGTGATTTTTGAACCACATTCACAGTCATAACGTTTATCTGATTACTGTAATTATAGAACACTTATGCAGTTATAACAAAGGTAATAACCAGCGGTAGTAATCACCAAGAAAAGAGGTGACTGAATTATAATGACAGCATCAAGTACCAAGGGCAAGATAATAAATCCCGAAGTGTTAATTAAGTTACTTTACTGCTGAGTAGAATCGCTGAGCGGGGCAGAAAAGTTCGTTTGATGTATAACGTAAAATTTTATTATCCATGCGTATGTTGAACTCCGGTGCAAGTATGAGTTTTTGCGCACCCTCAAATGAGAACGCCCAAGGAATCATATCTCTGCATTGAAAATATGGAAAAGGGGCTGATTTATTGGTTCTTGTATGTTTTAAGTAATTTTTCCAAGCCAGAGTTTTTGAGATGTTTCCTTAGTGTTGCTCAAATTTTGTTTCACATTCAATTCCGCTATTAGCAACGGTAATAAGCATTGAATAATAAGTGAAAGGAATACGAATTTCTGGAAACATAATAAAATTAGTGTAAAATCGGTTCATAACTCCGTGAACTATTCGAGGGGAAACAAACAATATACAACCGTTAACGTCTCACTATCCATAATACCATAAAGTTAAATTCAAACCTGTTCACCCGCCAATCACATAAAAACCATCCTCACGGTTGATTGTCATAATCCAATCCTAATTATTAATTGTTATCAACGCAAAACCACAACCTCGGTAGCAATCATATTTTACCACTCCAACAGCAAATCAGCAATTGTGAGAGGCTCACATGCTACCTACTCTTAGCAACCGCTTCGAACTCACCCGAGGATGGAGGCGGTGTTGGGTTGGAATAACGACCACCTTATCCTAACTCTACGACATGACGGGCGTTTTATGACGGATGGGCAGCCTGTAGACTACTCGTTTATCTAAAACTTCAGTGGCAAGTTAAATGTCTCTTCCTATTTCATTATTTAACGAATAAAAACCTGCGGGTTTAGAGTCAATCAAGTATTTAATTTAATGGTAAAAGGAAATGCTAGTTTCACACCTAAAACCACCGATGCAACGCAAATCTGCGCATACACAAAAAGGTCATAAAGCATAGCCACATCGGTAATAATTAAACGGCGGATCTGGTCGTGTTACGTGGGACAACATCCATCGCTCGTCAAACTCTCCACCTGTATAATAACTCGTTCGATTTATTCCCGAATGAATGCCGTTGCTGGCCTTTGTGGGAGTGAAACCACATTTGATAAACACGCATCATTTTGTTTGGGCGATAAGGCGTGAAATGTGCAAAGCCAAGTCAAGCCCAAACTGGGCGGTTGGTGCGGCGGGAAAACAGGGGGATGTGGAGTTAATCAGCACCCGCTTGCCGCCCTCGCATGTGCATTGACAGTCTGGTGGGCAATTTTGTTGCGTTGGTTGCGAGAGCTGGAAAAAATGTCTGCAAATGAGCTCTCTCCCCTGTAATCACTTCACCACCGCCGGCCGTTGTTCATTCAGCAAAGGTGACGGTTCGAATGAGAAATGATTAGTGGTAAGTGTGTGCGCGTTGTTGTAAATGCTAATCGGAGCGAAGGAGATTTTAATTTGATAGGCAAATGTTATGATTGTATGGTTTCGCTTTCAACCGCAAAATA
Source organism: Wyeomyia smithii (assembly GCF_029784165.1). Classification (NCBI taxonomy): domain Eukaryota; kingdom Metazoa; phylum Arthropoda; class Insecta; order Diptera; family Culicidae; genus Wyeomyia; species Wyeomyia smithii. The sequence continues at coordinate 8,100,123 of NC_073695.1, forward strand.
TAAGCGCGTAATTGGACGGTTCGATTTCAGCTCCGCTCGTGTGACCGTTCAAGCTCTAAACTGGAACGAATGCGGGTATTTGTTTGTTTGCTATCGATGTGGTTAGTTTTCAATTTTAACGAGGTTGTTTGTTTTAAGCAAAGCCTGGTGATTATAGCATAATTTGTTTTCTAAAAATACTTGATCAGTTTAAATTTTACCTAAACGAAGAAGCCATCATTTTGAATGATCTATACCTGTAACGAAAAGAAATATGAATCCAATTAATTTCGGTTATAGTTGAAAGAAAATAATAACTAAAATAGAAACTCCTTTTAAAATAAATATGAAACAGGCGTCAGCAGAACAACAAAAGTTCATCAACTGGAGTAAAACGGGTCTTAACGTACAATATTCCCACCACAGTGCGAAGCAGCAGGAAGCCACCCAGCCTACAACGCGAGATTCCCGTTCGAAAATTAATTGAATCTAGTTTATCACTGCCCAACAATGAAAAGCTATTTTCACCGGTTTTGTGAATGATTTGTTTTCCGCACGATGGAAGCCTGCGGAAGCGAAAGCCAAAAAGTCCGACGAAAGTGACATGGCGATGAATGGAATGAATTAACACCCCGGAGCGGGAACGATGTTGTTTCCGTGCGGTTTCGACCACAACCCCGCTGTCGGGCCTCGGGAAGGATGTCGAACCACTCGGACTCGGGGGCCAGCGTCGGCCTCGAACTCGAACAATAGCCTTCAACCCGAGGGGCAACCGTATGCTGTCGGTTTCCTGGGTACGGATGTAGAGCTTTAGAAAATCTGGTGAGGAAAAAAAAAACCGTACTTAAAGCTCCGAGAGGGCATCGAGAGTGGATTTTTGTCGCTTTAACTTTGGGCTTGACTAAGCTACACGATGTTCCCAACCAAAAATGGTCGGAAGCTGGATTCGGCAAAGATTTTTAAATCAGGGTTAATTTTAAACCATTTACTCTCCCAAGTTCATGCAGGCCAAAACACAACTAAACTGATGGAAATAAGCCCGAGTGAAAAATTTGATGGTAATTTGTAAACGGAAAACATTAGCTTGGTTCAAAGCCCTTTTATACTAGACTTAACTGACCTACTTTGCTCTAGATCTCGCAAAAATCTTTTTCGGGAACAAATTAACAATCTCATTTCACCAGCATTATATCATTATGTTCCTTTTCCATGTCCGACCATGAATCAATGTAATGCAAATAGAAGCTCTCTTACTGAGTAGAATTGGTTGTCTTGGCGTTCGGATGGTGATTTTTTGCGGGCTTCCTCGTTGTTACAGTGACAGCCGGTTTGGCTAACACTGACGATGGAGAGGACAGGCTCAGATGAAGAAGCTGCTGCTCAACTTTGGAGATATTCCGGTGAAGGAGCCGAAAAAATGACACAGCTTTGGTGCAAGCAATCTTGCAGCTTAGAGGAATTTATAACTCGTCTCTTACTGGATTGCTGTTCCCTCGAATGACGCTTGTAATGGTCTTTAATCATTGTTGAATTACTGAATGTAGTTGTTATGCAAAAATACTGCGATACTTTGTTGAGTAGACGAGTTGTTTGAACATTTAGTAAATGTTATGAATCAGATTGGTTTGTCTGGCCAATTATTAATGGTAACTTTTCGTGGCAATGGAAGGGTAAGTTACCGACATGTTAAGTGAAAATAATATGAAATACCTCCGTAACTTTTGATTTATGAAGAGAATGATTTTCGTCGATAATTCATGACAGTTTTCGTACACATCAACATATCAAGCTTGTGTGATCTTATTCGGAACCCTTTGGCTCAATGTCACCCCGGCAGACGGTGTGTATTTACTTTGGTTATGTTTTAGATACAACTCTTGCTTTTTTTCAAATTTCATAATTATTTTTATATGTTCAAGATGATTTAATCATCCATAAATTCATTCAATATCGCTTGTATACTTTCATCGTCGCACGGTGTGTCCGAAATGCCGGATTATCATACTTTAATGTACCTCGGATTTTTTTTCACCAAAAGTTAGTTTGGGTCCTTACCTTTCATAATTGGTCGGTTTAAAAAAAAATCCATAGGGTGAAAATTAAATAAAATTGATTTAAATTTTTTATGTATTTTTTTTTTAATTATACTAATTTTTAATGTTAAATACACCGATGACGTTCAAAATCAACAACTTCATTACAATCTTAAGCTTAAAATAGCTTTCCTAGTAGATTTTTAGATTACATGTTGAAAAACAAAAAGAGATATATACACGAGTATTGGAGAAAACATTACGAAAAAACCCGAACACATTTATATACTAGTGGTTGATATGCATTTGTTATTCACTCGCTGCATAGTAACCTTGGTTGCTATGGTGCATGTGAAAAAATCAGTGATTGCTATGATTTACAACACATGTCAAAACAGTGATATTAACAAACCATTTCGACAGTTTTACAACAAACGTCTAATTGTTTTCGGTATATTGTAAGAAATGAAGAAAACATATGAAAAAAATCGGCTCAAAATATGTCTTTTGTGTTTCAAAAAAGTGAAGCAAGCTAAATTGATACATAATACGCTGACAAAAACCATAAACAGTGCTTCATTCACGAATGCGACAAAGATAGTGAAATGTATCCTCAAGTTCTTTGCGGAAGGTGCTATATTGTATACTATAGTATGTTTTAGCCATCTAGAAAAAATAAACAAGGAATAAAACATTTGAGTTTTTATTTACCTTTGTTAACAAAAAAATGAAATCAGACAGGTTAAAAACAATTTACAACTTTTGAACACAGAAAACATCGTTTTTATCCCATGATAGATGCGTTTTTATAAGCGTATAATAATGTCATCTACAATCTTTCAAAATATTTATCGTTTTTCTCAATCAGCGTAAGTAACGTGCTCCTCATTCATGAGGTTTCTATGTGAAATAATAGCTAATTCTCGGGCAAAAAATAGCAGATACACAAAAATCAAGGTGAGTTCTTCACGATTCATCAAAATGTCGATGGTTGATAGCGATCTTTCTGAATGTTTCATGATAGGGACCAAGACGAGGTAGTTTCTTACATTTATGAATCACTTCGATTCAAATATGATTTTAACCAGTTAAAACACCCTATCAACTTCTATTGGGCTCTAAACGGAAGCTTAACAGTGTTGGGTCTTTGAAAAATACTGTTCTCAAAGCACGCGGGACAGGAAAGCTACGTAAAGCGGCAAAAAGTTATGATGTACCACATGTAACGGTTCATCGCTACCTTCGGGAGCGACATACCTGGACTCTCATTTTTACTGCAACCTCGAAAGTCACATAAAATGTGACCAGGCCATGTGAGATCTTTAATACGATATGAAACATGGTAATTCTTCATATTACATAATTTGAATATGGTTATTTAAACAAATTCTTTGCCAAAAACTGTTTTTAATATGATAAATATATTTTCTGAGAAATATTAACAAAACATGAAAACAAATACTCAATCAAGTGAAAGATTACATATTTATGTAACTGTAACTGAAGAATCTGAGTAAACCATTCGATTCGTTATGACGTCCCGAATCTCTGGTCAAATTTTCAAATCATTGTACGGTACATTTTTGAGTAATGCCCTTTTGAAGGTCGTAAGATACAAAAAAGTGATATAAAAACGACTAAATTGTATAGAACGAAATTATTGTAAAGCACGTTATCCAACCACCATTTTATGAAATTACTTCCAAATTTTTTTCTAATTTTCAATATACCAGATAACTTCCTTCAGCAAAGTTTTGGAAAATTTTAGAAGATGAACAATTGCTGAATACAGCAATGTCCTATCTGTACGTTGGACACTACAAAATAGAATTTTTTGTAGAACACCTCTCTTTACAATCAGTTTTTTGTCTATAACTTTTTCCATGATTGTCAAAACAATAAATTTTATAAAGTCTTGAGAGAATTTTAGTTGAATGAATGAAATCTTAGAATGAAATCGTTCAAAATCTGTCCACGTGGTATGTGGATGGCCCCTTACTCAAAAATGTACCGTACGATGATTTTGAAATTTTGATCAGAGATTCTGGACGTCATAACGAATCAAATGGTGTACTCATATTCTTTGGTGCATTTTTTTTATAATAACAGTCTGTAGGAGCACCGTGATACGTTAAGGGCGGTTCATGGCGGCGTCTGATTCGAAGTATATATCATCGTCTCCGGCGATATCGGACAGGTTATTCGTTTGTAATTATGTTTGCTTCTCTGTATGGACTCATCACTGCGACCAAAAATCTTTGATCTATTGTAATACTGCTCTGACACTTCCAGCTTACGTCCACACGTTACTATACCGAGCCACTTTTTATCCTACCAATATGGCCAAACAACAATTCCTGTGGAAAAATAGCACCAATAATTCCTCTTTGGCCAGATTTATTTTGAGAGGGTCTAAACGAAGATACATTTCCTGTGCCAATATCGCCAAAATATAATCAGGACCATTATTTTTGTATTGACGACTGATAATGATTCTGCAATGGGTGTTCTGTCGTTTGGCTTTTTCAGTCTTTCTGACTAGATTGTCGTCAGATTGTCGTCAGCTTATTCTGACACTGTTAAGTATCTCGAGTTCTCAAATTTTGTGCTTTTTGTTTTCTTAAAAAAAAAAATGGTTTGTAATAGTTTGAAGTTTTTGAACTTTTTCGAGCCGTTTGAGCTTGTTAGAGTCTTTGAGTTTTTTTTTCAATTTTTCGAGCCATCTTGCTCTTATAGGTTTATTTGAGCTTGCTAGAAGTTTTAAAATTTGTTGAGCTTACAAGCTTTATATCGTTTAGAGATTTTCATAGCTACGGATCTCTCACACTTTTTTGAGCATTTTTTTAACTTCATAGTTTTTTGAGCTTTTCAGAACCTTTGAGGTTCTTTAACCTTTCGAACTTTTCTGAGCTTTTTTAACTCCTTAGCTTTTTTAATGTCTACATGTTTATGTCTACATTTTTGAGATTTTTGAAATTGTTGATTTTTTGGTAAGCTCTTTAGATCTTTGAAGTTTTTCTGAGCTCGTTAGAGCTTTTAAGCAATTTTCGAACTTTAAGAGCATCTGAGGTTTCTTGACTTTTTGGTCTCTAGTGGACTTCAGAATTTCTAGTTCTGAGTTTTTTCGAATTTTCCAAAGGTCTCTAAAGTTTGTTGTGTTTTGACGTGGGACTACGTCTGTTTTCTATATTGGTATACATTCTGTAAAATTGGAAATGAAACTGGCAAATGTTGCGTCAGATTTCAAACGATAATAACAGCATAACCACATTATGGATAACAATAACCATTATGTTGTTGGATAAATAAAATGCTGAGCAATTTTGTAATACGCTAGTTATTATTTTCTCATTGCAAAGCGGTAAAAAGTGTCAAGGACGAATTTACGCGAACAATGAACCAATCACGTGCGAGCATTCCTTGTACAGACGACGAGAATAGACACCAACCATTCCCTGTGATTTTCTTTGTGTCAATATCCAAAAAAAAAAAAAAAATACAGGAGTATTGTGTGCAAAGCCACGACCGCAAGGATGAAGTAGAATACTTTTACAGGAAAACCCAGCTGCTTGCGGGTCAGTCATTTTTTAATTTGTTGTTCAATTCAATATCGGATAAGATACCGATCACATCTTGGCGTTATCACTGACAGTGTGAATAAAGTATTCCTTGTGATAAAATAAACAGTGAAAAGCTGATTCAACACTCAAAACTAGACGTCTCATGTATCGTCAAAATGAGTCAACTTTTCATCGGAAGCATTTACTAGTGCCTTTAAAGTGCCTCACTGCATCAGTTGCTATCGATGCTAAACCCGCTGCAACTAGTGCACTATCCATTGCCGTGCCACAGCTGTGGCCGCTATCCGCCTGGTATCTACTGCACTGCTATTGCTGCTGCTAAGGGAAGACTGCTGTTGTCGCTGTCTAGAACTATTGTGTGCGGCTTCGACTGAAACAGGCTGTTATATAGGGATGAAAAACCTGTCGATAGTAGTAGGATAGTAGTAGGAAAGTAGCCATTTCAGTCGATAATTCCGATCCTTACTCTTATACAGACATATAGCAAATTTAAAATGGCAAGGTCTATGATTCTGTCGACCGTGCTTGGGAAGCAATCATATTAATGACTAATCAGATCAGTCAAATTTCGCGCTTCAACAAGGATTGACCATTCTCAATAATATAGTTGCTTGTCATGATTTGGACTTGATAATTTTTGAGTTTTGATTATGCGAAAAATTAATTTTTATGCTGATAATGAAAGCTTTTCGAATGCTGTGCTCATGACTGAAGGAAAAGATAATTCAGTACGTTATGAGACACGGAGATGAAGCCAAATATATATATATCTGTTCCAAATTTTTTGAGTGTAAATTGATTTAAGAGAAAATAATAACTCTTCAATTAGGTTTTTATTTCATCCTGAAAAGGACAATTTGTTGTTTAATTCAATTTTTGACAAGATGCCGATCACATCTTTGCGTTATCACTGGCAGTGCGAATATAGTATTCCTTGGGGGGAAATAAACACTAAAAAGTATTCCAGAATCTTCTTCTCATTGGATGCATTTGCTAGTGTGCCTGCTATCGCTCAGAGACAGCATTTCACTAAAATGCCACACTGCATCAGCTGGTTCTGCTTATATTGATGCTGAGACCAACATCAACCGCTGCGCTATCCCCGTTGCCACAGTAGTGGACGCTTCCGTTGCCATTGGTATCCGCTGCCCTGCATCACCTGGCCCTGCTATCGATGCTGAGACGCGCTCCACTATCCGTTTCCATACCACAGCTGTGGCCGTTATCCGGTGCACTGCTACTGCTGCTGTATCCACTGCTGCTGCTCAGGGAGGAGTCTAGAATTATAATGATCGGCTTCGGGTGAAACAGGCTCTTATATAGGCCTAATAGCACATTTCAAATGGCAAGGTCTATGATTCTGTCGACCGTGCTTGGGAAGCAATCATATAACGACCAATCAGAGGCCGAAGTTTTCGTTTTGACAAGGCTTGACAATTTTTATTAGTACAATAGTTTGAATAATAAAATTACAATTTTCTGCATTTGGGAAGAATCTTAGAAGATTTTCCAATCTATTGCTGCAAGAACGAAGGAAATCCATCGAATGCTAACCGATTTATTAGCTTAGCAAAATTAGCAATCCTCCCCGCTGAATTCCAGAAATAGAAATTGAACAGTTGAAATAATCTCTCTAGGTAGTTATAATTGCCGATTCTTCGCAGGGTAACTAGAAAAGGCTTGGTAAAGGTAAGGTAAAAGTATCAAAATCTGTCACTGACAATGGTGATGAAAGGTACCTTCCATTCCCGTTAAAGATCGTTAGAGATGCAAAGGTAAACTTGGTCCACGGCAATAACTTCCTTCTTTTTTTCTCTAACCTAAATTAAGAAGGTGGCAGGCGCCGTTACCGGTCTTACACAAAGCGGAAGCTACTAATTTGTTGTACATTAATTTCAAATAGCCATCTACTTGTGGTTCTTTGTGCAACTTAAATAGGTGAGATCCATCAAGGAGGAGCAACTACGAAATTTGTGGTCGTTCAAGCACAAGCTTTCAGTTTTTTCTTACTTTTTAAGTGTTATGAGTTACTGAACTTTTGAGATGTTTTTAACCATTTTTAACCATTTTTGAGCTTTCTTAGAACTTTTGTTTTTCTGATCTTCTGTAAGCTTTTTAAGTTTTTTGAACACTTTATATATATTTTTCTCGAATTTTCAACTCCTTATTTTGTAATGATTTGAACCACTGCGACAATTATTTTGATTTATTGTGCTATTTCAACTCCTTGGAGCTTTCTAAGCTTCTTTCACTATCTTAGAGTATTTTAAAAATTTTGATCTTTATCAAGGATTTGAAAGTTTTTGAGCATCTAAGGAGCTCAAAAAGCTCCGATGGTTTTTCGAACTATTTAGTGCTTCGGAGCATTTTAGAGCTTTTATCATTCAAAACTATTGTGCTTTTTTGAGTAAATGAGACCTTTGGAGCTTTTTTCACTTTTTAAAAAACTTTTAGAGCTACTGAACTTGTTTTAGCTTTTTTGAGTTTTCCACTACCTCCACACCTAAAAGCTGCCCCTGGCAATGGACTCATCTTAGGTATAAACGAAAAAATATAACAAGAAATTAATAAAATAAGAAGCGTTGAACACTTAACAAAAAAAAATAGTAAACAATGATTTCAAGAGCTTTAATGCTTATTTAAGCTTTTGAACTTAATGGAACTTCCGAGTTTTTTTTAGTTTTTTAATTTTTTTGAGCTGGTAATCTTTTTAGATCTTCTTATTCCCGCTGTCGGAGATAGCACATAGGTGCGATAAGCATCATTTCCGATATTAAATTAAACAACAAATTGTCCCTTTGAGGAGATATTCAACACTTATTCGAAGAGTTAATAGCTTCTGGTACCAAATATATATACAGGTCGGACTCGATTATCCGGAGACTCGGTTATCTGGAAACTCGATTACCAGGAATTCGATTATCTGGAATTTTAGACTCGATTATCTGGAATTTAATATTTTTGGTGTCCGTTTTCAATTTTTATTTCGAAATTTTGTCTTTTTCCTCTGGCATATTCGTTACCATGTGAATCACTTCCGGCATGTTTAGGACACTTTCGAATGTCCAATTTATTTTTTTGTTTCTCAAGTTTTTACCACTTTTTGCCTTAGAAATAACTTCTGGTTACGCCACTGCATCATACAAGAAAATAAAGAAAAATACTACAAGGTATACAGCCCTAGGGGTTGTATGAAATGGTGACGTAGGACTAAATATTTAATATATACTTTTACGAACTAATTTCATTTTTTGTCATATTGACTTACATTTTAAATTTTAGTAAAGCGGGCAATGTATGTAGGGTCCCGTCTGGACGAGGGAAAATTTTTTCTAATTCTAGTCACACCTTCTATTCCCGTTCATCTTCGCATTCCCGCGAAACTACATACATTGCCCGCTTTACTAAATATTTAATATATGCTAAATATTATTATATGCTGCGCTTAACTGTTCATAGGTAACACTACCGTTTATTTTTGATAGTCGTTATTTTAAAACTAACGATGCATGAATACATGAAAATTTTACACTAGTAGTAGTTGCGAAAATTCTCATAACTCTTATCTTCAAGCATCTATAGTTCTGAAAAGAACCGATTCCATAATATTCAGTTAAAAATTCGTGCTACAGAACGCTGATAATCGCACCAGCTGAATTTTCTACACGCAGTCTTTTGTATCGAGTTCAGAGCAGATTTTTGCAATTAAGACGTGGCTACGTAGCTTCGAGAAAAAGGAACAAACCAAAACACCTTCGATACTACTGAGTGATTTTCATAAGCATCAAAAGAGAGGTTTTGCTTTCCCGATGCGCAAATCACTCTGGTTCTTAGATTAACTAATTTTCGTTTCTTATGTTTGACTGATAACGGTGTTCGAGTGAACACAAACAAACAATTAAACCGGAAAATCACTCAATTTAGCAGTGAAAATTCTTGAAATGAGGGTTATATCTTGTTGTGATAAACTATTCATAGGTAACACTACCGTTTATATTTGGTGCGTCCTGGTCGTTATTGTAAAAATGATTATTTGGAAATAGATAAAAATTTCACACTAGTAGTAGTTGTGAAAACTCTTATCTTCATCATCTTATAGTTCTGAAAAGAACCGATTTCATAATCTTCAGCTCGAAATGTAGCTACAGAATGCTGATGATCACACCACCACCGGTAGCATCGATTATTTTGTTGGCCGCGTATAAAATTTGCTCTCCGCTGTGCCCTCCAGCAGCTGTGCCAGCAAAATATCCCGCAGCGTACGATGGTTATTGTTGCTGCCGTGTGCAGAATACAGGTAACATGCTCCGCGGTGCCTGGAAGTTGACTCGTATGCAGCTCTCGTTTCTCAATGTCGCAAAGCTTTAACAGCTGCACCGCACTCGCTATTGTGGAACAAACTAAACTGAAGCTGAATTTTCCACACACAATCTTTTGTATCGAGTTCAGCGTCGATTTTTACCATTAAGGCGTGGCCACGTAGCTTATAGAAAGAAAGAGAAACAAACCATTACATCTTCAATACTACTGAGTGATTTTCATAAGCATCAAAAGAAAGTTTTTGCTTTCCCGCTGCGAAAATCACTCTGGTTCTTAGATTAACTAATTTTCGTTTCTTATGTTTGACTGATAACGGTGTTCGAGTTAACACAAACGAACAATTGAACCGGAAAATCACTCAATTTAGCAGTGAAAATTCTTGAAATGAGGGTTATGTCTTGTTGTGATAAACTATTCATAGGCAACACTACCGTTTATCTTTGGTGCGCCCTGGTCGTTATTGTAAAAATGATTATTGAGAAATAGATGGACATTTCACACTAGGAGTAGTTGTGAAAATTCTCGTAACTCTTATCTTCAAGCATTTATAGTTCTAAAAAGAACCGATTCGATAACCTTCAGCTCGAAATGCATGCTACAGAATGCTGATAATCACACCACCACCGGTAGCATCGATAAAATATAAAATGTGCTCTCCGGTGTGCCCTCCAGCAGCTGTGCCAGCAAAATATCCTGCAGCGTACAATGGTTATTATTGCTGCCGTGTGCAGAATACAGGTAACATGCTCCGCGGTGCCTGGAAGTTGACTCGTATGCAGCTCTCGTTTCTCAATGTCGCAAAGCTTTAACAGCTGCACCGCACTCGCTATTGTGGAACAAACTAAACTGAAGCTGAATTTTCCACACACAGTCTTTTGTATCGAGTTCAGCGTAGATTTTTACCATTAAGGCGTGGCCACGCAGCTTAGACAAAGACAAACAAACCAAAACACTTTGTTGAGCCAAAATATGTAGGCAGTGGAATTTATTTCGTCCATGTTATTGTTATCTGTGCTTTGGAAGCAAGCCAAGAACAAGGGAAATGTATGGGAAAGCTTGACCTTGGAACTTTTCACCTTTTTCCACCATTAAGAAGTAAAGCAACAATGTTGAACATAATATCAAAAAATTGTTACACATTTTATCTATCCACCGATATATAAATGACTAAGATGCATCAAGTCGTTCGCTCGCTATAACCGTTTGAAATCTGATGCAACATTTACCAGTTTCATTTTCATTTTCACAAAGTGTAATCTAGTATAGAAAACAAAGACGTAGTCCTACGTCAAAAAAATCTGAAGCTATGTGAACGAACAACGTTATAAATTTGGGTTTCCTTCCAGCACATACAAACAGACGTACCAGGAAATTTATTTTCGTGGATCAAAATAACGGTCAATTCAAATGAGTAACAGTTATGCGGAATGTTCCCGCCGCAGTGGTGTTGGCGCGAGTGTGCTTCTTTCTGTTGAACTCAGTTGACGGTTGTTGCGCGCAGAAAGCAGCAGATAGACTTAAAGTTTATCTTATGCGGAATATATCCAGTAGGTGTCGCATTAGTTAGTCGGAACAACAATTTTCTTAGAATTTTGTATGGAGTGGAACGTCTGTTTGTCTGTGCTTCCAGTATGACCTGCGGGACTGATGAAGTAGACACCGTCGATGGTATTGCCGACTATTTCCATAGAAAAGCAAAATAACCGAGATGTTGAAAATGGCACAAATAATGTTCCCACTATGAGTTTGTTTGGCTTTCTGTTTACTATTGATAGAGACATGGTGATTGCAGCTAGGAATCAGATGAAAATTCCGACAGGGTTTGGACACGATGACATTCCTTCTGTGATTCTCAAATGATGTTTAGATTAGCTTGCCGCACCTTTGATTAAGGTTTTCAATCTATTTTTGACGACGGGTGTTTTCTCCAAATGCTGGACAAAATCATTTATCATTCCTATCACAAGAAAGGGTGATCGTTGGTAATAAACGTGGAACCACAACACTATGTTTTGTCTCCAAGCTGTTTGGAAAAATTGTTCGTTGCAGATCGGTTCATGATCCCCGGACCAGCATGGATTTATGCCCAAGCGATCGACAGCAACGAATCTGATCACCTTCACATCGTTCATTATTCATGAGTTTGAACGCAGTAATCAAGTGGACACTTATATCGATCTTTTCGCAGCTTTCGACGAAGTAAATCACGAGATTGCTTTCGTAAAATTTGAGGAAATGGGAATTAGTGACAACTTGCTTACTTGGTGTCGCTTCTATCTGATAACAAAACCATGGCTATCAAAGCCGGTGATTACACCTCGTTCCCGTTCTCCCTTACATCCGGCCTTCCTCAAGGTAGCCACTTCGGGCCATTCCTTTTCCTGCTATTCTTGAACGACGGTAACTCGATTTTCAACTGCATGCCCTACGAAGATGACTTAAAAGTTTGCAGCACGGCAAGAAACTCTCTAGGCGCTCACATGCTACAACTGGATTTGGGAGCCTTCGGCAATTGGTGTAGCATTAATAGGATATCACTTAATGTGTGTGAATAGTCAGCCTTCGATCGAAAAAATCACAGGAGGGTTGTGTGCAAAGCCACGACCGCAGGTTGAAGTAGAATACTTTTACAAGAAAGATAATGGCCGATGGTAGACATGAGTATGAAGGTCGAAATTCTGCTATTATGTCGAACTTTTACCGTCTTCTTCAAGACGTTACATCATTGTTAATGAAGTGTTGTGAATTTTCTAAAACAGACTCAGCATCGTGAGCAGAACGTGCCGAACTTTTCTGTTTGAAATCGGATTTGTTTCGTATATATCGCTTGATAAGCACAGTATCAACAAAACGTAATAAACATCACACTGCAGTGCATTTGCAGCAGCATCAAACCTCAGTTGCAGTTTATTAAAAACCAATCATTATGCTCTTCCAAAAACATTCAGTAGCCTTAAAAAAGGCCGATTGCTGCAATTGCAATTTTCATTCAATTATTGCATAAATGCTTCATGGTCAGATATATCCGCTGCAACTGCTACCCTATCCGTAGCCATGCCACAGTTGTGGCCGCTATACGCTGCCATTGGTAACGCTGCCTCTGCATCAGAGCTGGGCCAGCTGCTATCGATGCCGACACTCCCGCTGCAACAGCTACGCTAACCGTAGTCATGCCACAGTTGTGGCCGCTATACGCTGCTATGGTATCCGCTGTCCCTGCATCAGAGCTGGCCCAGCTGCTATCGATGCTGAGATCCGCTGCAACTAGTGCGCTATCCATTGCTACGCCACAGCTGTGACCGCTAGGGATGGGCGATACTAGCATCGATACCAACAGTATCGATACTAGGGGTCGTAGTATCGAGTATTTTGGCATCGATACTCACCGCGAGGGATGAGCACTGGTATCGATACTTTCTAAATGATGATTTAAAAAAATTACTTGTCTGATACCGATACTATCGAAACATCGATAATCGATACTCCTTCAGCCGATACTTCGATACCTGGTATCAAAGTTCATTGAAGTATCGCGATACCAAAGTATCAATACTTTCATCAGTATCGCCCATCCCTAGTGGCCGTTATCCGCTATCGCTTGTATCCACTGCACTGCTACTGCTGCTGCTAAGGGATGACTGCCGTTGTCGCTGTCTAGAACTATTCTGAGCGGCATCGGTTGAAACAGGCTCTTATATAGGCAAAATAGCATGTTTTCAATTGCAAGGTATATGATTCTGTCGACCGTGCTTGGGAAGCAATCATATTACGACCAATCAGAGGTCGAATTTTTCGTTTTGACAAGGTTTGACTATTCTCAATAGTACAATAGTTTGAATAATAAAGTTAAAATTATCTTCATATGGGAAGAATCTTAGCAGATTTTCCAATCTATTGCTGCAAGAACGAAGGCAATCCATCGAATACTGACCGATTTATTAGCATTTGAAATTGTACATATGTTTCACTCTTTTCGGTTTTAGATTTTCATTTCACATCCCTATGTAGCCGAACTTCCTGAGAGAAGTATTCTACTTCAAAATGCGATGCATCTCCATGATTACGGTTCACAAGGAACTGTTTTGATTTGCGATACGATAGATGTATGTTATAAAGAGAACGTTATAACGAGGAATACATGTTTTGGTAATGGTGAGTTTTGTGCGAAGACTTTCTCATAATGTGTGCATATTCCTGTCGACTTTTGCCTCAGCAATCTATGAGGCTTGCGGTAATATGATAGAAGTCCAGCATAAAACTATAATATTTATTAGTTTATGGTGATTCCGAGTACGTGAACGATCATTATTTTAAAAATTGTTTGTTTTTTGTTCTGCATGCGGGATCATGTTTGCTCTAAGATTAGGGAAAATAAAAATTACATGCATGAAAATGTGAAACAGGGTCTCCAGGGTTGTCAACTTTGTTTGTGGATAAAATGCAGAATAATTAGAGTAGGGCCTCCCCATAACATGTTTATTTCTGGAAAGCATTTTACAAAAAGATTGCAATGCCTTTTCTAGCTTACTTTAGACACTTTCGTCAAGATTCATAGAGGTAGAAAAACTCTTCTTAATTAACGCTCTTCGGACTAGATTTTCCTTTAACATCAGTTTAAAAGTGATATTTCTCAAATGCTTTTTTGACGGTGAGATTTATGTGAATGCATATGACTAAATAATTTTACAAATTTGAGCAACCTTTTTTTCTAGTTTCAGCTAGTTTCTCTTTCAATAGTTTTTTCTCAGCCTCGTGCCAACTCAAACACCTTTGTGGCGAAATGACCAATCACGCACGAATCGTTTTTGTTAGCTGCCTAATGGCTGCTTTTCCTCGTTAAATTCTGAAGCAGAAAAAAAACGATGATCCGACATTCATTACCATCAATTATGCATGCAGCCGATTCAATTCGAGTTAGAAAAAAAGCACAGAATACCACTGAAATCGACAGATTGGATTGCGTATTCGATTCCCCCGTACCTTTCACTCTCGAACTAGGTCTCGGTGCTACTGCTACAGAATGCCAACCAACAGTTCCTAAGCCTCCTCCGTTGTCAAGCGCACACGGAACGCGGAGCAAAGTTGGAGGCCGACGCTAGCTAGGCACATATTTTCCGCTCCAATTTGATGCTCCCGTCGTGCGACTACGACGTCGACAAGCGTGCAGACAGTCACCGCAGGGGGGCCTTTCACAATTTCAGTCACACTCCAAAGCCGGGTCTTGTTGAGGAAGAAATAATCTTCACGAACTCAGCAGCGATTCTTCCGATGGGGCACGAGACACGGCGCGGTGTTTCGTTTGGGACACATCTCACATCATCTTCGTTTGGGGAAGGCGTATGCTGCGGCTTGGACCAGGATTATTTTGCCGTACAGTGTGTAGAGTGTGTACGTGTTTGGCAATGCATGGTGCGGATTGAATGCGATTTTGATTCTGGCCTGTTTGGCACGTGAAGCAAGCGGCAAACGCATCGAACCTCGAATTATTCTACTACAAGAGGCACGTAAGAGGCTGTGTTACTTTGTCTACCTTAACCTGGAAGTCGGTTTACATTTCAATTTGATTTCCTGCCAAACAATTGTCTAACTTGTTAACATTTGATCTTCATAGCTCGAGCAAGTCCCTGCTAGTAAGAATTGCTGTCAATGCCATGAATTTTTAAATAGAACTTTACCTTTGTGCCTTCTCCTGCCATTGTTCTATTCACTCTGTCATCTTGTTATTTCGCCTTGTTACCATTTGCATTATGCATCCCAGCCTGTCGTTTAATGCAATCAAAACTTTCATATTTAGATTTTCAACATTCAGATAACTTCCCCGAAGTCAAAGTTTACATGAGGAGGATTGTCGTTTCTTCGTTTGACATTCTTTCAACTTTGTGTATACGTCCTTCGGCAATCGGTTGCCTGTTTCTTCTTTCGTCAAGCTAGAAGACAAACTTCCCCCCAGCTCTTACGAGATGTGCTGCAGAACATATGCAATCTCTATCAAACAACATGACACGTGTGCAGCATCGTTGAGTGAGCGAAACGTTCCGTAGTTTGGTTCAGCCAACTTGCATTGGTCTCTTTTATCAGCAGCGCAGCCCTGGCATCAAACTGCTCGACTGCCAGCTCAACAATCAGCCTTCTTTTGTCGTTTTGCATCGGGCTGAGTTGGTACATTTCTCGTCATGGTTGCCTTTTTTTATGGCGGCGTACGGAATGCAAAACAAAACAAAATCGTATAAATAGAAATTCGTTTTGATCGCCTGATTTATTGGACTTTTCTACAAAGTCTTTTTTTTTTTTTGAGCGTTTTCGAGGTTTGTGAACTCGATTGAGAACGGGTTCTCGGGTTCTTGTAAGCGAAAGATAAAACATGCTTGATTTGTTGCATCTTTCATTTATTTCGTTGGATGCACATCGTTGGAATCACAGCCAATGCTTTTTGCCCCAGTTGCTCAGAGGAAGTTTATGAGACATGCGAGTGTCATTTGTTATTGAAGAAACAGTTGCGATAGTCAAATATTGATTGGGATTGCGAGTTTATGTGGATTTTTATAATTCAGACCAACACAAAAGCGTCCCAATCAGTGCCAACGTGGCGTGTGAAAAGGAGTGAACCGCACTGCAACACCACATTGAAGAGCAGGAAAAAAGGTACTTCCAGGATTCTCCCCCATGCGGCATCAGTAAAAATTACTACGCCATTAGCTGCCATTTTCCCTGCACACCAACTGCATTTCAACAACGCGCTGAAAGTGGATCATTAAAGAGATGAACTTTCGGCTGCCCTCCGCCCTGAGCCGATTCTGATCCCGGGTCCAGTGGGGTGTTTGTTTCGGTGTAAGCGCACTTTCCCGCATCCAGTTGGCCACAATTCCATAGCCGCAATTTGGTTGTTGCTGTCCCTGCTTTGTGTGAATTCTCGGTTCGACCGGAGAACCTATCCCGAAATTTAGCTTCCCATTAAGTCGGTCAAATTACGAACAAAGCCAAATAGTGATGCTACAAATAAAATTTACTGATGGTGTGCTGTGGAACTGGGAAACTCGGTGCGCTGAGCGGGGATTTGTCAATTTGCGAATTAGTTCATTACTGAGTTGGTGGAAGAGATAGCAAGTACCGCAAATTTTACCGACAATAGTGTGCTGAATTATGTTTTGGACTTGGTCCACCTGGTTCTGTCGAAATTCAATGGATCGTTAGTAGGGAGGAATTTAGTGGCGAAGATCCCCTTATCGCGTGATAGGTATTTTAAAAGAAGAGTAAACGGTTACATAAATAAGAAGACGGACAGAGAGATAGTTAGATTTTAATGGGACGGAAATAAGATCAGGAATATGGACAGCAATAGGGACAAAAATAGGGACAGGAAAAGGGCAGACCAGTAGAGAAGTTCGATTTCACCACTCTGCTGTAGCTCCCAGAGGGTATAACGGTATTTCGTTCTAATGAGTTTGGAGTGACGTTCAAAGGTCGATGAACTGGTCTGTTTGATACATCCTTGATTGTTTTAGAACACGATCACCGGTGCTGAAGTCGCCACGAAAAAATCTATAGTTTATTTGACACGGCACAAATACAATTCAATGTTTAACGGCGCCAATTGTATCTGGTAGCTTACTTTCTAAAGTATCTTAATAACTAAAAGCAAATTTTTTACCCTCGCTGCCGACTACGAGCTTAAACTAAATCTAACTTAAGCTAGAATGTTTTGAATGAAAAGCACTGATTTGTTGTTTGATGGTTTTCCATCGCCATAGGTAAGCAGCATATTGAATATGTTCCGCTGCTGGGCCAAGATATTACGGACTGGCATATTGGGTTGTCTCCCTCGGGACCTGAGAGTATCGTGCGGGTCTAGTTGCTGTTTCCGGATCCGGGGTCTTAACGTGTTCTTGTCGTTTGGTTGGATGTAGGTGGAAGGGAACAGGATTAAACTGGGGCGTGGATGGATTTCAGGAAAACGTATGTAAGGGACATGTAGGATAGGTCACGGCTCGCCAAGACATCACGAACAGGAACAGCCGGCTGCCTACCTTCGGCCTGCAGGGAAGCTATTAATCTAGACCTGGCGTCACGGTGTACAGGGCATGACCAAACAACGTGCTCTATGTCGTGATAACCTTCACCACAGGCACAGATACCACTCTCCCCGAGCCCAACACGACGGAGATGCGCGTTAAATCTATAGTGATTGGACATAAGCCGGGACATCACGCAAATGAAATCCCGACCTACATCCAACCCCTTGAACCACGGGTTCGTCGATACCTTGGGGATTATGGAATGTAACCACCTTCCCAATTCCCCTCTGGTCCAAGCATTTTGCCAACTGATGATCGTATTCTGACGTACAAATGCGAAAAATTCATTAAAGGCAATTGGTCTTTCATAAATATCACCGTTTGTTGCGCCCACCTTAGCCAAAGAGTCCGCTCTCTCATTACCCGGTATCGAGCAGTGAGAAGGGACCCACGCTAAGGTTATCTGAGTAGATTTTTCGGATAAAGCACTCAGATGTTCCCGTATTTTCCCCAGGAAATACGGAGAGTGCTTAACATCTTTCATCGATCGGAGAGCCTCAATGGAACTGAGACTGTCCGTAAAGATGAAATAATGGTCCGTGGGCATTTTTTCGATAATCCCTAGGGTGTACTGAATTGCAGCTAATTCTGCGACGTAAACAGAAGCAGGATTATCGAGCTTATGGGAGACGGTTAAATTGTTATTGAAAATACCGAAGCCAGTGGACCCGTCAAGAAGTGATCCGTCAGTGTAGTACATATTGTCGCAGTTGATGTTTCGATATTTATTGGAAAAAAATTTGGGGATCTGCTGCACGCGTAAATGATCCGGGATTCCACGAGTTTCTTCTATCATGGATGTATCGAAAAACACAGTAGAATCAGAAGTATTTGGTTAGTCGACACGATTTGGAATATTCGAAGAAGGGTTAATATTCTGGGACATGTGATTGAAATACAATGTCATAAAACGGGTTTGAGAATTAAGTTCGATTAACCTTTCAAAATTTTCAATCACGGGACGGTTCAAGACCTCACATTTGATAAGAATACGAGAAGACAGGCTCCAGAAGCGGTTTTTCAATGGTAGTACTCCAGCTAAGACCTCCAAACTCATCGTATGGGTCGACTGCATGCAACCTAAGGCGATATGCAAACAATGATATTGTATTCGCTCCAGTTTGATCAAATGTGTGTTTGCTGCGGAGCGGAAGCAGAAACACCCGTATTCAATAACAGACAATATCGTTGTTTGGTAAAGCCTCATAAGGTCTCCTGGGTGGGCTCCCCACCATTGTCCGGTTATTGTACGAAGAAAATTCACTCTTTGTTGACATTTTTTCATCAGATACCCCACGTGACAACCCCAGGTGCTTTTAGAGTCGAACCAGACACCAAGATATTTGTGTACCAAAACCTGAGAAATCGTTTTACCCATTAATTGTGTTTGAAGCTGAGCAGGTTCATGCTTCCTAGAAAAAACTACTATCTCAGTCTTCTCCGGAGAGAATTCGATACCTAGCTGTAAAGCCCAAGCAGACAAATTGTCCAAGGTATCTTGCAATGGTCCTTGCAAATCGGCAGCTTTGGCTCCTGTAACAGAGATTACACTGTCGTCTGCAAGTTGTCTTATCGTGCATGAGTTTGCCAGACATTCGTCGATGTCATTTACATAAAAGTTGTAAAGAAGGGGGCTTAAACATGAGCCCTGGGGAAGACCCATGTAGCTAATGCGAAAAGTTGCCAAATCGCCGTGCGTAAAATGCATGTGCTTTTCGGACAACAAATTGTGCAAAAAATTGTTCAAAATTGGAGAAAATCCTTGTCGGTGAAGTTTACCCGAAAGAATGTCAATAGAAACGGAATCAAAAGCCCCCTTAATGTCCAAGAACGCAGACGCCATTTGTTCTTTGCGAGCATACGCCAGCTGAATATCTGTTGAAAGCAACGCAAGACAATCATTCGTCCCTTTGGCACGGCGGAAGCCAAATTGAGTATCTGATAGTAGACCATTTGATTCGACCCAATGGTCTAAACGACGGAGTATCATTTTTTCCATCAATTTCCGGATACAGGATAGCATTGCAATCGGCCTATAAGAGTTGTGATCAGAAGCTGGTTTCCCTGGTTTTTGGATGGCGATCACCTTCACTTGCCTCCAATCCTGCGGTACAATATTTTGCTCCAGGAACTTATTGAACAAGTTCAACAAGCGCCTCTTGGCATTGCCGGGTAGATTCTTCAACAAGTTGAATTTGATTCTATCTAACCCAGGCGCGTTATTGTTACAGGACAGGAGGGCAACTGAAAATTCTGCCATCGTAAAAGGTGATTCAATCGCGTCGTGGCCCGGAGACGCATCGCGAACAATGTTTTGCTCAGGAACAGAGTCCGGACATACTTTCCTGGCAAAATCAAATATCCACCGACTTGAAGACTCCTCGCTTTCGTTGACCGTTACGCGATTCCGCATTCTTCGGGCTGTGTTCCAAAGAGTGCACATTGATGTCTCCCTCGACGTCTCGTTTACGAACCGACGCCAATATCCGCGTTTCTTTGCCTTAGTCAAGCTTTTAAACTTGGTATCAAGCTCCGAATAACGTTTAAAGTCGGCGGCATCGTCTGTATCCCGGAAGGTCAGATACGCGTCGGATCTTTGCGTGTAGACATCGGAGCACTCTTGGTCTCACCACGGAGTGGGAGGCCGTTCTTTGATCGTTACGCCGGGATATTTCTTCGTTTGGGCTTGCAACGCGGCGTCGAGAATCAAGCCCGCGAGGAGGTTGTAATCTTCAAGTGGTGGATGATGTTGAATCGACTCGACCGCTTTTGAAATCATTCGCTCGTATAACTTCCAATCGACATTCCGTGTGAGGTCATACGGAATGTCAATTGGTCGCATGCGAGTTGACCCGTTTGTAATTGAAATAAGAATAGGCAGATGGTCGCTACCGTGAGGATCGAGGATTACCTTCCATGTGCAATCCAACCGTAGCGACGTCGAACATAAGGATAGATCCAAAGCGCTTGGGCGCGCTGGAGGTTTCGGGATACGTGTCATTTCACCGTTGTTTAAAATAGTCATGTCGAAGTCATCGCAAAGGTTATAGATTAAAGAGGAGCGGTTATCATTGTAAGGGGAACCCCAAGCCACACCATGAGAGTTGAAGTCTCCCAAAATCAAACGTGGCGAGGGAAGAAGTTCTATTAAATCAAAGAGCAGCCGTTGCCCAACCTGTGCTCTGGGAGGAATATATATTGAGGCAATACAGAGCTCTTTACCTTGTATTGTCATTTGACATGCGACAACTTCGATGCCTGGAACGATAGAAAGAATAGCACTTTTTAATCCCTAAAAGTACTCCTCCATATGGGGTGTCTCGATCAAGGCGAATAATATTAAAATCATGGAAGTTGAGATCAATATTTGAAGTAAGCCAAGTTTCACAAAGGGAAAATGCATCGCATTTGTTTTTATTTATCAAAACTTTAAACGAATCAATTTTTGGTAAAATACTTCTACAATTCCACTGTAAGACAGAGATAGAATCCTTCATATACGCAGTTGAATTAGGCATCGAAGGATACAATCGCTGCAAGGAGGGGCCATTGGGCAGTCAACTGCTTCAAAAATGATCTAACTGTTGGGAGGAATGCTGTAAGAAAAATTTTAATTGGATCGGGTACATTGAAATTTTCAAAAATCCAGTCCACAATGTCAGAAAATTTCACTAATCCAGAGTTTGTTTCATCAACTGGATGTGCAAAAGGAACAACTGGGGTTTTAGATGTTCCTGGCAGTGCTGGGAACTCCTTCTGGGACTTTAAATTTGCAAGCCCAGGAGGAGTTTGCTTCGGTTTTTCCGCAGCACTGTTTGGTTTGTTCGTACTTTTCATTACACTTTGGGAAATCTTAGGACCTTTACGGGGAAGTTTAGGAGAAGAAACATTTTTCCTCTTCCTAGACTCCCCAGGTTTGGCATAAGATGTTCCCGCTGATGAATCGTCAGAATCGGTTTCATCAGAGGGCAACAGATCAAAGGGGTTCGATGTTATGGTAGAAGTGGTCACGGTCTTCTTCAGCATCTCAGCGTAAGAACGCTTTGAACGCTCCTTAAGTGACCGCTTGATTTTATCTCTGCGCTGCATGTACACCGGGCATGTGGTGAGCTCATGCTGGTTTTCCCCACAGTGAATACATTTTTCAGCATTAACACTGCAAGAATCTTCCGCATGAGTCTCCCCACACTTGCTACATCGTGCCTTATTGCAGCAGTAGGCGGCTGTGTGGCCTAACTGCTTGCAATTGGTGCAATTCATAACACGGGGTACATACAATCGCACAGGCAGACGAACCCGGTCGATCGAGACGTGGCTAGGGAGTGCAGATCCGGCAAACGTAACGCGAAACGAGTCTGACGGAGTGTAAACTTTTTTACCGCCGACGAGAGACATGGACCGCAATTGTTTACAATCCAAAATCTTCGCCTGTGTTTCGGTATTTTTGAAGCAACCGGTTGCGCTTTTTAGGATACACTCGACAGACAGACTCGAATCGGTTATGACACCGTCGATCTCCACGTCTCGTGCGGGTATGTAGACGCGATACTCGCGTGTGAAGAGCTCAGAGCAAGCGATAGCATTGGCCTGTGCCAGATCACTGACCACGACACGGAGCTTGTTAGGTCGGACCTTGGAAATTTCGGTCACGGCCTTGTACCCCTTCGTCAGGTCTTTAGCAATTTGCAGTATGTTTAAACGCTTTTAATTCACTCCTGCCTTTGGACGAAAATAAACAGTATAGCTACCCTGTTGAGATCCGTCCGGGTAAAGCCTGGGGCGAGGGGGGACTGGAGAATGAACAGGGGAGGGGGTAACAGAAGGGTCAGGGTCAGGGGGGTTCGGGGATGGATGCACGGGAGGCGAGGGATCTATATCCATTGCGCTAAATGTAGCGCACTAGCGCACTAGAGCCGACAAGAACACGTACCTCTTTACTTCTTCCTTCCAGCAGTGGTTGTCCGATCGTTCGAAGCTGCACCCAAAGCAGCCAGCAGCACCAGTACAGCAGCACCAATACAGCCACCAGCAGTGAGCCGGGTGTGAGATCACTCAGCACAGCGACACGGACTCGACTGTCAACTGATGGGCTTGGATTAAAAAGATCTATTCACGGTGCACAGATCAAAACTGCAGCTGGTATTTTGCACCGATACAGCCAAAGTTGAGAGCCGGGTACAGAACGTATCGACACAACTCACAATCTAGTTGGCCTTTAGCGCGAATAATACACTCTTTTGTTTGGCTATTCGTACACACGGACCGGATTGTAATAGAACGACCACTTTGCACGTCCGTTTCTGTCGAGTGTTCGACGCGGAATGTCACCGGACACCTTGGTAGATTTCCGTTGTGATTCATGCATCAAAGTTTTCCAGTTCCTTTGGGTTACTCGGCCGTCGGCAAGGGCAATGGACATGTTGTAGTAGAGTTAATGTCTTGAAAGAAATCTCCATCACTACACATGTAAATGAACGCCCCGGACTCCAAGATGCAATCTTTCACCTTGAATCGCGAAGGAACTAAGGAAGAACCGGGGAAAGAGTCCGACAGCTCATTAACGTTGGTATTTCTATCTTCATCATGCGACCAGACTTCTGGCAATAATACCGAATGGTTGTGTTCAATCCCGATTCCACCGGCAGAATGATTCGTTACAATCAGATTTTTCACTGCGTTTCAAGAATTCGTCCAGTATTTTTTTTTCTTGACATCATTCATCGCGAGTTCTATTTACGGGCAACTCTCTAAAGCCATGGTTAATGTTTCGGAAAACAACGGGCAAACTCCTGGGTGAGAGTTTCGTTCAGCTTCAATTTCGCATTCCCCTACCGCTGGAACATGACTGCCGTTTCGTGTAGATTAGGGTGGCAATGAATATCGATTTTTCGAACTCCGCCTAGAAGTAGTGCTCAAATGTTTAGTCTTCTCGAAAAAAAAAAAACTCCATGCAAAATTTCAGCTCAAGCGAACTTTGTTCCTCAAAGCGGTCAAAGTTTCATTTTTTCGACAAATAAAGAGAAGTACAGATAGTGGCACTTGAAATTGTCAATATTGATTTTTTATGCCAAATGTCTTAGAAATTCATGAAACGTCGAGATCTGGTGTTATCTCGAGAAAAAAAATATTGAAAACAAATCGACTTCTGGTGTCGAGGTCTGGAGGAACAGACTTCCATAGCTACTCATCAGGAAGCTTTTCCAGCTGGAAATTCCATTGCACAAAACTATGATTTCCAAACCTTTCAATTCCAAATTTGTGCATTCTGCCAGCTTCTGGCAAAACCATCTTTAGTGGATATGAACTTAAACTTTTTTCAATATAACTTCTGAAATTCTTGACCATCTGGGCCCATAACCTATAGAAACTTGCTTGAAGATCCTAAGTAAAGATTTAAATGGCAGGGCACTATTCAACATGGATACTTCCAGCATCGAAATGATATTCGGAGTCCAGAAATCGACCTTTTTAAAATTATAGATGGCGACTTCCGGTTTCACGAAAACTGGCTAAAATAGACAAATACAATCCAATATAAATATTTCCGGTCATGCTGGAAAAGCCAGAAATCTACCCTTGAAATCATTTTTTTTCGATGGTAGTCCCGTCGAATGATGCCTTGCAGCGAAAAAACAATCTGAGAAGCAGCCGTGATGACTGCCTACTATGTTTTCCCGAGTAGTATCCGGCCCGCTTACTGCCAACGCTCTCATTACCTGTGTCTTCTTAAGTCGCTCCTTACCTGTGCGAAACGTGAACAAACAAATAGCCCATGCTCAGCAGTTTCTTCCGCATCCGCACATCGCGGTCACATCGGTGACTCCGCGTGCCCAAACTTGGCCATGGTCTAACAGTACCTGTGTCAGGAGGAAGTTAGCTTCCCCATGGCGCCTCTCCATCCATCCGGCTATCTCCGGGATGAGTCGGTGTGTCCATCTACCTTTGGTAGAATTGGACCATTCCCGCTGCCACCTGGTCATCGAAGTTGTCCTTCTGGTGGTTCGTATACCACCCGTGTCACGTTGGTCGAAGCGGCGCTCTAAGTCCTCTTTGTAAATGATGCTGATAGACATCATCCCAGCCAGGACGCATATTGCCTCGTATGACACGGTTCGATACGCGCATGCGACCCTCAGGCACATGAGCCTGTAGGTGCTTTCCAGTTTACCGCGGTAACTGGAAGTACCTAACGCTTTCGGCCACACGGGTCCGCTATACCTGAGTATGGACGTTGCCACGCAAGCCAGCTGCTGAATACCGCCGAGCTATTCGACATCATGCGCGATAATGCCGCAGTAGTGGAAGCTTTCTTGCAAACGTGGTTGCCCCAAGAGCTTCAAGGATCCTTCGAGGCGATAGTGCATCCACCGGCACTGATCGCCGCCTTCTGTTCCGTTTTGCGGTTTTTCACCACGATTACCTCTATCTTATAATGTGTTGACTCCGGTTTCCTGGAGTGCATTCAATCCTCAACTACGCGTATGGATAGCGCGGCTTTCAACTCGACCTCGCTGACCGACTCGCCGTAGACCTCTAGAGTTATATGGTCTGCGAAGCCCACAATCACCGCTCCCGGTGGGAGCTTCAGCTTCAGCACACCGTCATACATAGCATTACACAGTACCGAACCCAGATGGAATCTTACGGAACCCCTGCGGTGATCGGGACGCGTTTCTTGCCCTCATGTGTGTTGTAGACTAGCACTCGATTCAGAAAGTAGTTTTCCAGAATCTTGTACAGTGGCACCGGCACTCCGAATGCATTTTTCACGTCTAGTGTGACGATTGCGCAATAGCGAATGTCCCTTCTTTTACGTTGAAGCGCTACCTCGGCCGTCATGGTGACGGAGAGAAGAGCATCCACCGTGAACTTACCCTTGCGGAAGCCGAACTGGTTACTTGACAGACCGGTTTCACTCTCAGTGAATATCCACAGTCTGTTGAGGCCTTCGGCAATAGAATCAGTCGCTGTTGCTTCCACTCATCCGGGAAGAAGCAGTCGTCTAAGCATTTCTGCACGACCACCCTGAACAACCCGGGAGCTACCTTTATGGCCGTCTTAATGGCCAGGATCGGGGTTCCATCCGGTCCCGGTGCCTTGTGCACCTCCAGGGAGTTTCCGATCTCAATGAGTTCACCGTTCGTCACCCTTGCCACATCCTTGGCCTCTGCGCGGCTGCTGTCACTCGCTATTTGTGGTGACTCAGAAGCCGGAAGCCAGCGGTTTGGCTCGTGGTGTGGGAAGAGTCCCTCAATGATTCGCTCCAACATCGCTGGTGATTATTCCGCCGGGGCTGAAAAGTTCTGGTCTTGGTCGAAGCGACCTTATAGGCGTCACCCCATGGGTTCGTATTGACATTTTCGCAGAGTCCATCAAAACAGGCTCGTCTACTAGCTTTTATCGCGCTCTTAAATGTTACCTTAGCCATCGTTTACCTTCGGTGCGCGCGCGTTGCATCATCCGCCTCGCGCGAAGGCACGCGCTACGGAGGAGAGTTATATACCTAGTAAACCGGGAATGTACGATTAGGGCTACATAAGAACCTGCTTCTGCTTAAACCAATCATTTTACTAGTGGATGACGTCTTAGACGGTCCTATCTAAGTAGCAACGGGTGCGCGCAGCGGTAGGGGTAGCAGCGTCAGTGGTAGGTGTAGCGGCACTACTTCTTTCACTAGTAAAAAGTTGCCTTTGTGCGGTAGTGTAAGTATCAGTAGTAGGTACATCAGCCGGCGCTTCCTAAAATAAATAGTTCTGCGCATTTTGGCAACACACAAACGTTTTCGGGCTGCTGGAATTCAAAACCTGTTGGCCGGCAACTTTTTAGCGTGAATAGAGCTTTCCACTGTGTTATCAGAGAAATGTGTTATTCCCACTGTCGGCAGAGATTCGATCAGTAACCAATGTCTAATTTAATAACAAATTGTCTTTTTGAGGACAAATACATACCTAATTGAAAAGTTAATTTTTATTATTATTATTATTATATTTCATCTTCGACATAAAATATCGTACAGACAATTTACCTTATGTACTAATTCTTAGTCTGAACACATATTTCGACACACCAAAATCAAACATGTTTATCACATCATTAAAATAATTACAACAGACATCCAATAGGTTATTCATTCCATAAAGAGTGCGGTAATTTGGTCGGCGGAAAAACTCAGGTTGACGTAGCAATCGAAGGGGTGTGTTGAATCGCAATTTTCCAAGAATGTCCGCGCAAATAATTCGATCTGTTAGCACATCAAATATTAGCATACGTTGGAGGAAAACTCGTCTACTCGACAATGTGGGCAAATCAATCAACATACAGCGGCTTTCATACGATGGTAGGTTAGTTCCCTCCGTCCAGTTTAGAGATCGAAGAGCATATCGGAGAAAGTGTTTCTGAACTTGTTCTAACCGGTTTATGTGTATTGCATGATACGGCGCCCACACTTGCACCGCATATTCCAGGACACTGCGCATGAACGAGCAATACAGTATCTTTAGCGTGTAAATATTGTCGAAGAATTTCGAATTTCGCTTCAAAAAACCCAATAGAGAGTAAGCTTTAGCGGTGACTGCAGAAATGTGTTCCGTAAACCTTAATTTGCTATCGACAAGCACTCCTAAATCTTTCACTGTGGTCGTGCGGGTCAAGCTCGTTGACGCCATTTTGTACTCGAAGGCAATCGGTGCACGCAAGCGGCTGAATGAGTTCGCGCAACATTTGGTCACACATTGGCTTCCATTCCGTTCGAGCCACACCATTCCAGAAGCATGTCGATATCCATTTGAAACGCACAACAGTCAGTCCCGTTGTGACTACACGGTAAAACTTGAGGTCGTCAACGTATAATAATTTTGGAGATTTCAGCTTCCTGCAGAGATCGTTTATAAACAGTATGAGCAACAGAGGGCCCAGAATACTGCCTTGAGGTACTCCTGAAAAAATCTCAAAAGGTGTAGAATACGTTTCACCTACCTTCACCGAAGAATTACTTCCGGTAAGGTAAGACGAAATCCATTGTGTCAGCCACTCTGGAAGTCCTATCCGCTTGAACTTTTCGACAGGTAAAGTATGTGGCACCTTGTCGAATGCTTTGACAAAATCAATGTTAATCACCTCAATTTGCTGCCGTTTCTCCATCCGATTTACCAGGGTCGAAACATTACTCATCAAATTTGTCGTAGTAGAACGCCTCTGAACAAATCCGTGCTGATCAGCTGAGATAACGTGTCTAACAGATTGGTAGAGCACATCGTGTACCATGCTTTCGAAAACTTTCGGCAAACAACTTAATATAGAAATTCCGCGATAATTTTCTACATCGTTGAGCGAACCTGATTTATGAATCGGTATGATCGAAGCGAATTTCCAAACGGTGGGAAAGCATTTTTCACTCAAAGAACGGTTGAAGCAATCGCAGGCTAGGCTAGAGCACTTGCACAATTTTTGACAACGGATGGTGGCAGTTGATCGGGTCCAGGGCCTTTCGATCCGTCGATGGATTGAAGTTTGAGCAGAACATCATTGGGCGAAAAGTTCATCCGGGGCATATTTAAGTCGAACTGCGGTATACTGCTCAAGTATGTTTCAGTCAAAGGTGGTGAGTTATTACTTGTCACTCTCTGAAAGAAAGACGAGAACATATTCGCAGAACCCAGTGGCGTAGAGGCACTCACTCCCTGGTAACTAGGTGACCCGGCAAACTTCGTCCCATCCATTCTTTCTTCATTAAAATAATTTTGAGCATTGATTGATTCCCTGCGATTTGTTTATAGTCTGAAAACGCATTACGAATCAAATATTGGATATTATCAAAATCAAAAGACAAATCGTTTGAAATGTTTAGTTATATCGGAATGACAACATCCTCGCCTTTTGGCTTCTGCACATCACCCCGATTTTGGAAATATCCATATTGAATAGTATTCGGTCGTTTTCGGCTGTTTTCGATTTTAACTAATATGTATCGTCCTGGTTCCGGAGATACTCATATTGGATGGAAATCGGTCATTTTTGGCTGTTTTCCAGAAGCCGGAAGTTGCCATCTTCCAATTAATAATGGTGTCTGAGGTCAATTTTCAGCTTTTTGCATCATTCTGTTTCCGAAGATACTCATATTGGATGGTATTTGGTCACTTTAGGCTGTTTTCCAGAAACCGAAATTTGTCATCTTGAATTTTGAAGAGGCATGTGAAATCAGTTTCTGACCTCTGGGCGTCATTCTGGTTCCGGAAATATTCATATTGACTGGTATTTGGTCATTTTACAGACACCGGAAGTCGGCATCTTTCAATTCAAAATGGTGTTTGTGATCCGGAGATACTCATATTGAATGGAAATCTGCCGGTCGGTTTTTGGATGTTTTCCAGAAACCGGAATGTTGTCTGAGGTCGATTTGTGGCTTCAGTGCATTATTATTCCGAAACGGCTCCGAAAATACCCATATTAGAGACCGGAAGTTTCCATCTTAAATTTAAAAATGGCGTCTGAAGTCGAATTTTGGCTACTGTGCATCGACCCGACCATTTCAGGTAGTTTCCAGAAAACCTGGTAGAAATATCTGTTTAATTTGTATGGGAGACCTCCCTCCCCTTCCAAAGTACGGAGGAGTGTCAAACCACGATTTGTATTAGAGCCCTTCCATCCAGAAGTGGGAGGATTCTCGAACTATCTTAGTCACTTTTCTCGGCCCCTTAAATCTTTATATACAAAATTTCACGCCGATCGGTTCAGTAGTTTTCAAGTGGGTCTGACAGACAGACAGACAGAGCTGCATTTTGATATGTTCTGATTTCAGACTGCAACGCTCCGAGGAGATTCTTTTTATGTTTTAATGAAAAGAATAGAAATAAAGCTTATTATTGCATCATTACAAATGCAGCGAGTGAAGTATCGCAGAAATTCATACAAATGCTTAGCAGTCATATTTTTGACGTTGGACTAACGTCTATATCGAAGTTAGGCACCTGAATTTGAAAATCTAGTAATTCAACCGGGGAAAACCAGGGAAAAGTGGTCAGGTTTTGAGCGCTTATACATCAGTCATTTCTTTTCAGAATTTCGAGGTTTTGGCATCAACCGATCAGAAATTCTTTTACGGTTGAATTTATGTAACAAAAATAACCTATTGTTCGAGATACACTATTGAAAAATTGATAAATCACATCGATTGTCTAAATCATACCGAGCAACCAATCACCACCTCTCTTCACAAGCACAGTCGACACTAACGGATACAACCGATCTGACTTTGTAAACAGTCTCACAGCTTTCAACCAATAACGAGCTTGCTTTCGGTAGCTGCAACGGGTGTTTCAACACCGTTTTAAAATGCTTCTTTTATCATTACCACTGAACAGATTCTAAACACCAATGGCTTGATTGATAGGGGAAATATTGCGCAAGATTGACATATAATAATTTAAATATGTTTTCGATACTAAACTAGTTAAAAGTTGTGTTAAAAGTCGTGCACATTCAACCAATCACAAGCTCGCTTCTTGTTTGCTCGCGGATGGATTTTTGCTTTGGGCTATATAATAGCCTGTGTCGTCTCATAGCAGTCATCAGTTAACAAGTGAAAGGCCACCAGGCCGGTCTTGTATAATCAGCAGCGGTGGCTGATTCCAGCGGCCAAACTGAGCTGCAGCAGAACCAGAGCGGTGGTATCAGGCAGCAGCGGCGGAGGTAGTGGGAAGCTGCATTTCTTCATTCAGTTCGGTTCTCCTTCGATCTAAGTTGGGTGAAAACAGCCAGAAACTGCACGAGCCAGCACCGCCACTAGGAAAGCTACCGCCATTTAGTGTGTGTGCAGTGTGCACATATAGCGTATGTGCATCTGTATTGCTATGACATTTGCGATGATAGGGATGGCGCTGTTGCGTGTGTATTGCTGGCTATAGCGTGTGTAAGACATAAGCATGTGTAGCATATTATGGCTATTGCGTGTATATCTTCAGCGTGTGTACGGATAGTTATAGCTTGTGTGTGGATAGCTGCTGCGTGTGTAATGATTAGTTTTAGCGTATGTATGGATAGTAATAGCACATGGTTGGATAGCTTATGCGTGTGTATAGATAGTTGTATCGAATGTATGGAAAGGAATAGCGTGTGTATGGATAGCTATAGCTACAGCGTGTGTATGAATAGTTTTAACGCGTGTTTAGATAGTTATAGCATGTGTGTGAATAACTATAGCGGGAGTTTATCGAAGATTATTATTGTCATTGAAAATATTAAAACGTCTTAACGAACACAGTTGTGAATTTGATTTTACAGCAGCGATTTTAACTTCTTCAGCCAGTCTTTATTCATCGAGGAAAAACTACTACCTATGAATGATCAACACTTATTTACTAGAAATTTGATTTAGATCAAAACGGGTTCTTTTGAGTATCATAAATTATTGGTAAAAAGAGTTGCAAGTTTTCTCAATGAGCATTCATTAAATTTTCGTTTTTGTTTCTCGGTGCACGGTTTTGATTTTGTTTCTCGCACACAGAGAAAGAAACAAACTTGTCGCTATCGTGAAAAATAACAAAACAATTAGAAATGCTCTAAATCACAACTGAAGAAGTTAAGATATTTTCCTGTCACTCGCCCAAACCTTGATAACAACTACCGAAAAACGTGTGATTGAGCTCTTGCTATATTGAGTTATTGAACCAAACGTTTTTTTTTTTCAAATACATGAAGTTATATGCTGGGCTGGAACTAACCTAGCATGAGTTTTATCGATTAAATGTCAAACAATTTTCAAATTTAAAATTTTCGGTTGAATCGTTCTGGGCTCCAATTTCAGATAGTTTCGTAAAGTTTGCTTTTTGCTTAGATAGGAAAATTTTACCAATTCGCTCAATTAAATGATTGTCTTGGTAGTGCAGCAAACAAAGGGTTGATTCGAATATGTATGAAATGACTGCGATTAAATAAAAGATATCCATTCTTTTAGTATATATTATTTTTTATAACGTTTTAACGTCTCAGCGTCCAGAAATGCATTGTTAGATAAAATTGCAGCAAATACTAGAGTTGCAATTCTCTCTATTATTTGTTTTAATGGAATATAAGAATACCGTAGTCCAACGTCATGCGGTCGTGTCTTGAATACCACCCTCCTACTTTTTGTAACTTAAAGTTTGTCACTATTTTGTTTAATCTTAGGTCACAAGAAACGAAAAGAAGATAAATGTTGCTCAAAGGTAACAAAATCTTCGTTTGTTTTGGGGTGTAAGAGCTATTATAACTAAACACGGCGGAGGTAAAATTTAAAAAAAAAAATCTTGAAAAAACAGCATCAGAAACTATAAATATCGTATCCAAATCGTGATGCATATCACCGAGCTATCACGGTTTTACCTCAATTAATGAAAAATTCGACAAAAAAATATTGAAAACCATAATTCAGAAACACTACCAAGTACCGAGATTTTGGATATTTTATGCCGAAGTTTCAGTTAGCTTGTAAAATGTGACGGTTGTCAGTTTTTTACCCAAGCCCCCAGTGGTGCCGTTTCCGGTAATAAATTACTAAGATTCGACATTAAATTCTAAGTGTGAAGAATGCAAGAATGTCAAATCAATCAAAAATTACGAATTTGTTCAAATATTTAAGACGTTTACTGTACAATTTTTATGTTTTTAAAAATATACAAAACGTTACAGATGTCAAAAAGGCCAACCTCAAATCAAATAAAATGGAAGTTTTTGTTTTTAAAATCCATCTCATGGGTGATGTATAGGAAATAAAAATGTTTTCATTCGTTACACGAACAATTTATTACAATTTTTCAAACCTTCAAAGTTGGATATGTATTAAAGCAGAGCAAACTTATCGCTAGTAGAATTAATTTAAGATAACCATAAATCTTATTCAAACCCCAAACTCAAATTACCGGCAGCTTCCTGTCATATTTAAGCTGAAAACAAAAATTATAATAGCACCAGCGCAAATTTACGCAAATACGAAAAAGAGCCCAGGCAACGATCATAATTTTCGCATCCACTTAACTGTCTGCTTGCGGGGGCTGGCTCGCGTCAATGTTTTAACGCTGGCGCTTGCAGAACTCAGGCAGACACGGCAGACTCCTTCTTCATTCGTGTGCAGCCCATAAACAGAGATTATGCAGCGTAGAATCGCGAGCATTGTTCCGTTCCGTTGTTGGTGACCGACCAGCCACTACTGCTGGATAGGGCATAATTTGGACATTATCCACTGTGTTGGTTGCTTTTTAACGAGCTCCGCGATGGTCATTCGGTGAATCACACCGAATTGGGTGACCTTCGTGGGGAAGATCAACAAATAAATGATGAATTCTAGAGCAATAAAAGAGACCCACAATATTCAAAATCAATCAAAGCTAGACCAAGCATAGAGTATGGATATACATATGGAATATTGGATGGCATTAAACTAGCTGACGAGGAATATTCAAACCGCAGACGGAATTCATTAGCATCCAGGTGGGAATTGAGAGTGCCGTTAAGTCTGCCTTCATTTTTGGCGACAAACGTCAGTTATACTTTCTAACCATAGAGCAGTAGAGAAAAAAAAAGAAGGAGATGAAACGTAAATTGTTTGCCAAAACGACTCATCTGTTCAGCTAGGTTAGGTAAACGTAAATGTGACGATCTCAAGGCAAAGAAACGGTGCTAGTGGGAGTCGCATTCAAGAGTGGAATTCGACCTTCGTCTTATTGGAGAATCACGAGCGGCCCTAAACGGACGGGTTTTACTTTCGATTTAGACGTCGAATGTTAGCGTGATGAGTATTCCGAATAGACGGGTTACTTTCGATTCGTTATTCACGACGAACTTTTTTATAGTTTGTGCCCCATTAGGTTTGAGCAACATGACAGGAAGATATTCTTTAACCTCAGCAGCAGCTGCAAAATTCTCATTCTGGATATTTCGATAAGCTGGACCATTAAAAATTAGGTAGAAACTTTCCAACGCGGATCAAATAAAATTGCGCTTCAGATTGTGGTTTGTAACAAAACGGCGATTTAGTATCAACTCTCGCCGAGGGGTGAAATACTTGCAACTGATTTATAACCTATTATTAGGAGAGATTTGAAAACGGAACGGGGGAAAAAGTAACGTTTTATTTCACGCTGCTGTGCCGCAGTGCGTTGATTGGTCCAACTTGAGACAATTATGCCGGATCAGTAAGCACAGCACCGCCCTGCCCACCCAATTTCTATCACGGATGGGATGGGTTGGATAATTAATAAACCAAGCAAATCCACAGCAGTACTGTTCGTGGACGGTTGAAATCGCTTCGCGGTTCGACGCGTTACGAAGAAATTCGTAGAATCCAGCAGCAGTCGATAAAAACCACCAGCGACGAAATCGTTCAAAAGTTCGTAATTTATGGCGACGAGCGCGCGTTTTTCGTCTTCGCCGCCGAATCGAAACCGGGTGTGCAAGCGATGGGAAACGCAAGTGGCCGCGAAATTGAAATGAGCTGAATGCTGGCTTCGTCGCTGCTGGAGGCACTCGACGGAGGGTTAGAATTAGTTCGAACAGGAGGCACCGCACCGACACTCGGAGGAACGTAATTTGGAAATGGAATAATAAATTGCTGATTTTTTTCTGGCACTCGTGAACGATAGCTAATGGCACTTTAGAATAAAGTATGAAAGGGTTCCTCTTAAAGTTTTGTAGCTCTAAAATATGACCGAATCAAGGGAAGATTTTCCATGAAAATTTTTGAAATTTTCCCGAATTTATAAAGTAGTGAACATCCATCTTCTACCAGTCATTTAACTTCACCACCAAAAGAGATTTCCCGGATCGAAATGACCGGTACGTTTTAAAATTTAATTAACATGACTTTATGTTTACTTACTCTTTCTTGTTATACCATGCTGCCAACACAGCGTATATCCGTTGCATTGGGAAGTGCACCATAAAAAAAACAGAGTCTCACGAAAGTGCCTAACCTAGCATCGTCGATGTGTTGTGAATCCGTACTATTGCTACTGCTGCACACTTCGGTTCGATAAAATCCACCCGAGAGCGCACAAAAGGAAACCGCCGCTGATTGATTGCTACAATGTGTTGGATCGCGTCGGGTTGGCTTCAGTCGGGCGTTTTTTTTCGGCGACGGCGTTAGCAACGTTGTAAATATTTGCTGCTGCAACTTTGTTTGCAAGAGGAACAAAAAACAGAGGTAGCAATGAATACAAACAGTGCAGGGTAACAAACATGCTCCAGCAGACCACCAAACGGAGCGCTTTCTGTCTCTCGCCACCAGAGCATGAATCTAGTCTAGTCGACAACAGCAGCAACAACAACAACAACAGCAGGCGGAAAAGTTTCCCTCTAGCACGCTACCTAGTTCAATGTTTGCAACCAGATTTCAGATTATCAAATTTCTAGTACCGGTGGAAGCTACATTTTCTCGATGTCCGTTCGACTAAATTGCAGTGTATAAATCAAGTTAGAAAAAAATCATGGAGTTCTGACGCATGCAACTACTTGGAGATTGATGGAAAGGCAACACGAGTAACAAGCAAATTCTGGAAATATTTCTTTGGTGATTAAAACTTTACAGTCCTAATCCACATTTTGTGTTCAATATCGTAACCTGCAAGTTTCACAGTCGTCTGGCTAAGGCGATTCTTCACAGTACATAGTTCGGATGTAAATGGTGCCCAATTAAAACCCTACCAAACCAATTGTGTGTCATCAGACAGACCCACCCGAACAGTGTTCTGTGGGTTTTGAACAAAAATCCTATTCTTACTCTGGGTAAGATTGGTTCTTACTAGCACACAGCTTATGTAGTATACATATATTAGACCTATCACACAGCATATGTAACGATACACGTACAGTAGCGTAGCTAGGGGGGTGCGGTTGGTGCGGTCCGCACCAGGCCCATCACCCAAAGGGGCCCCAAAATCTTGCGAACACCGAACCGGTCAACATACCCATTTTCTTGGTTTTTAGGCTTCAATTCTAATTTAAATCAACGATACCCAGAAATACTTGCAGCAAGCAAAGCAAAACCTTGATTCTACATTCCGTATCGGAATTCGACCTTCTGTTCTACTATACACAGACTTCGCAGCCGACTGTTAAGTCGGCTAGCACTACGATCCTACTGACACTAACAGTCTCTCCCGAGCCGGGACTCGAACATACGACGAGTGGCTTGTTAGGCCAGCATTGTACCTCGAGACCAGCTGGGAGACTTGCAGCAAAAAAGTCTGAATATACAGGAGTGTGCTAACAAGTTGATGGCATTACATAAGTTTTTGACCGAGAGCGAGAAAAAATTGTGGAAAGAGCTCTAAAGTATGCAGAAAAAAGTGTACTGTACTAGAAATTGACCCAGACCCACAAAAACGTGTTCGTCAAAAGAAGAGAATGCCAGGTGAAGAAGCGCAGACGCTGGACTAAGCTGTAAGAAAGAATCAAGACGAGAAATGATATCATCAGTTGACAGGATTGTCCAGGAAATTGCCACAAGATCTCAACAGATAAATGTACTCGCAGAGGAATACGCTTTTTAAACACTCGACATTCTTCTGGATCCTGTTGCGGAGCTGGATCTAGAGAAGGCTTCAGGAGAAATCGATAGAGACGAATTCATTGATGAACGAAAACGGCTCCAAGGCTACATTTCGGTTTCAACAGAATTCAACAATATTCATCTAGGTGGAGCAATAGAGCATTGAATTTTATTCATAGGTATAAATTGATCGATTCGGTACCAAACATAAAAATCGCTCTCAGATTCGGTACCAAACATAAAAATCGCTCTCAGATTTTTTTTAACGATGGGAATTAGTATTGCAGCTTGCGAAAGAAGTTTCTCGAATTGATCAAGAACTATTTGAGCTCAACGATGAGTTACTTGAGATTAACAATCCTTGCCATTTTATCAAACGAACGTGAAATCACTGATCCCCAGTGGTGGGCACCGCCAACTGAAAATTTAGCGACGCTAATCCCTAATTCGTTAACTGGAAGATTTAGCTCGATAATCACTAAACCCCTGACGCTAAATCCATACCAGCGGAACTTTCGCTAATCGCTAATCACTAACTTATTAATACATAGATTGTCATATGGATATGTTTATTGCTTATAATTAAAAATAATTACTTTTGAGTGTTATTCACAAGAAGAGGTTTAAAATTCATAAAACAGTCATATTTGAGAATTTTGTGATTATGAGGAGCAAAAAAAGCGATTCTGCTTGTATGTAATACAAATGTTTTTAAAATCTCAAATATTTTTTGATTGGAAAAGGAGAACCGAAGTTGCGCATGGCAATATGCAGAATTTTTTGGCATTACAAAAAATTGATTTAGATCACCTTGAGCTTGTTCTCCAGAATGCTCCTGTAGCTTCTACGATAACTCGAACCATAGAGTAAAAAAACTGACTTGCACTTGTGTCGTAAAGAAAGGAATTCTACACGCTTAAAATTTATTGCCGGGTCTCGGTATTTCTTGCCGAGAACGGCACCACTGAGTGCTCGGTTGTTCTTGAAAATAGAATTAGCGATTCGAAGGCCAAAAATTAAGCGACGCTAACAGTCCGCTATTCAGCTAAAAAATTAGCAAAAACGAAAAATCGCTAATGGATATTAGGGACGCTGATGATGCCCACCACTGCTGATTCCATTGATTTTGAATCTGTAATTTCTGATTTTGCCAATCAAAAAGCACGGATAGTACGTATCTAAATTACCGTTATTTCAATTTTGCGGAAAACGAAATAAATAAGTAGAAAAACCAAAATTTTTCGTTTGTCTCAATTCCCTTTATAAAATAAAAAAACTGCCCAGTCATTTTCATTGGGGGCCCACATTTTTGTTACCGCACCAGGCCCATCAAACCATAGCTACGCCACTGTACACGTATGCCTTCCGGACCAGCTGAACGGGTTCCCGGACAGCAGATGGTTCTAAGTGGCAGTTCTATCGTTATTTAATGGTCGCTTTAAATGGAATCAGGATGCGATGCGGGAGAAGTGGTGAAAAAAATACTCCGAAAATGAATAGAATCGATTCACTCGGACAGCTTCATCAGAAAGGGATGGTGTAACGCTCTCCCTTCGCCTTTGCCAACCCTATCCTCCTTTGTGCAGTATTTTGGGATGAAAGTGTGGGGCTGTGCTCCACTCGATGGGTTAAGGGATGCGTTTAATGGGCTTTCGCCGTTTGGGTTGTTTATTGACTGCGACCTCGGCTGTGGGCTACGGCTCGCGGTCAGTTTGGGCTTGTTCTGATTTTTTTATGCTATTATTCAGCTTTCGATATTCAGATCCGTTCTTTGGCACCGAAAGTTATAGTTTATTTTTAACTTTATTACATGGATGGAGGAAAGACTTAATAGAGGAAGTTCTGCTGAATATAAACAATTTATATTAAAAAGGTCATTTTTAAATCTTAATTAATGAAAATAACTGGATGTCCGTAACGAACGATATCACCCGAGCTCGGGTCAATGAATCTAGATGATTTTATTCGTTAAATTATAACAATTAGGTTCTGCGTCAAGTAAAAATAACGGTTATCGATTGAAGAAGTGAAAAAATCTTGTAAACCCCATTTGAAAATTAACTTTTTCCGTTTTTCATTGTAAGAGCAACGCTATCAGGCTACTATGATATTAGAATACGTGTCCAATTCAGGCTGAATCCGTGTCGTTGTCAAGGCGGTTGTCAAGTAAATAAAGTCGTGTTTATAACGGAAGTTTACAAAACGATAAGTAGAAATGCTTGAAACATCATTGTTTTAGTGATTATTGTGTTGCTTTTGAAAAGTTCCAATGACTTTCTACGTTGGATCTAGTTTAATTTGAGATTAACTTCTACTAACTAACTAAGAATTGAGATTAACTTCTGCTGCGGTTGAAGTGTTTCCGAAAGATGTAAATTCTCTAGGTACAGGTCAGACTCGATTATATAAAGACTCCATTATATATTAACTCGATTATATATGATCAGTGCTGATAAAAGTCATTTTCCCCAGCAAAATTCTTCGAAAATTACAGCCAATCATATTCAATTTTCACTTCCAATGATCGCAGTACTTTTTCAGATACACTAGATTTTCGTCCTAGTAACGTGCTGTTATACTCAGATGAAATAGATCGCGCGCATCGTTCACGGTAACGGAATCAAATTTGACGACAAATCCAACCAAATGATCTTCACTTCAAAGCGAAAAAGAAAAACAAACAGTTCACTCAACCAAAATGAACCTCACCGAAACACTTTTTCATTGACACTGACCGATGCCTTGACAATCTTCGTTAATCGATAAACTGATTTTGTTGTCTTGCTTCCATCGCATGAAATATAATGAGGTGTTTTGACAGTTCACTTCCATGCAAAAAGCGAGAAGGGAGAACTCTGAAAGGATTGTAAAAAAAATAACGTTTATGGATGCGATTATGTATAGTTTTAGACTCGATTATATATAGAAGCAAAAAAACTTTTTTCTTGAATTTCAAATATGACTTATCTAGAGTTATTATATCGTAATAGAATATCCACAAAATACGTAACGCTTCATGTGAAGAGGAAAAATAGGAAAAAAAAATTAAAAAAATTTGAATTTTAAAAATTGTTTAAAAAAATCTAGAAATAAAAAAACTAAAAATACTTAAATAAAAATACCTGAATAAAAATAATTTCAAAACTAGAAAAAAAATTTAAAAATTAAAAAATTTAATTTTTTAAAAATATGAGAAATTAAATACAAACAAGTTGATAAATCTACATATACTTTTATATTTTTTTTTCAATTATTTTTCTTTACATTTGACTGCAATTACATCAGGAATAACTACAAGATATGTTTTTTTTGTAAGAAATGTGTTTTTTGACTTCTGGGGTGATGAATCAAAAATAAAATTCTTCTTATTTATTCGAAAACAACAAATTATTTATTAAAAATAAATATAAAACAATTTTTTTCTCTGATTCGATTATATATAAAATTCGATTATATATAGTGAAAAAAAATCGGAGACTATATATAATCGAGTCCGACCTGTACTTGTAAAAATGGTAGATTGTTAATCAAACATTTGAAAACGAATTGTCGTGTTGATTTCAGTTGGTTCCGGTGAGTTTAGCTGTCTGTTATTACCGTTTTGATTCAAATTTCGAACAGTCTCAAACTTCGAACACTTTAGAATAAAAATCACATTTTTAAAACTACAGTAGTCAAAAGTATGATAATTATATGCCATATCGTTCCTCGGAATGTCCTTTACCCAGTGATGTTCAGATCTTTACTGAAGGATGTTAAGATTAGAGACACTTAGAGAGAGAGAAAGAGAGAGAGATAAGCGATGAAAAAACCGCCAATTTTGGCAACTAGATTTTACATATCAGAGGTGCCAGATCTCTTCTCAAAGCGCAGTGTTGACTAACTTCTTCATTCGACTTGTATAACTGATTTTGACGGTGGAAGTCGTGAGCAATTTTATATACAGGTTTAATTTTATATACTTGCACCATAATTGATCATTATTCTGTTGACAATACAGAAGGTTTGTGGACCACCAGTGAAAAATCACTGTGATGAGGAAATTATGGAGCATTTTCAATTCATTGTTTTGTAATAGAACACGAAAAACGTGTGAAAATAAAAATATCCTTTATTGTACATGATTGCAATACCTCTCAATGTGTTACCTTTCTTGTTAGTTTGGCTCGGATTTTGCAATGTTCGTTTGGCTCACAACATTCTCTTCGCATATCTATCACTCTGAGTATTGCTAGTTTAGATCTACCACTTCCAGGGAACCAGCAGGCGTTGAACAAAGTGACAGTTAGTGTTGAGACAGTTTGCCTATCAATCTCTTAGTGATTACATTGAAGTGTTCTAAATTTGGATCAAAGCCAAGCTCTGAATTCTCCTTAATTATATAACCAATATGTTGAACCTTTGAGATCGAAGAGAAAATTCATTTTTCGTTGATTGTTTAGTGCAAGAAGTTACATCATAGTTTAAGTGTTCGAAATTTGATGCAGTACGGTATGTCTGTTATATTTAACAAAAGTAACGATGCATGTTCAAAACGCAAAGTTTTAAATCTCATGAAAACCAGAAGTCACCGTCTTGGATTTTTGTCCTGTAAGAAACTGAACCACTGCAACCATTTATAGTAGATCTATTGTGGTTGTAACCATTCTAGATTCTAAAATGGCGAATTTTTCAACCCAAATCTGCATGAATGTAATCATTACCATAGATTTTTAATTAATTATCCTATTGTTATAAGAGATTGAATCCTTTATAATCAAATCAACACTCGAATACATTTGTTTTTGCTGTAGAAACCTAATAAAACTGAATTTTTTTCAAGCCTTATGCTGAAATATCCAAAAAACGGATGCATTTAGAAGGTTAATTGTCAAAGCTTTATGATTTTCAATCTTTTCATCGTCATCATTATTATTAATCTATTTATATAAATAAAAATAAGTTTCTGTCCGTATGTCACGATTAAATTCATGAACGGATCGGCGTGAGAAATTTTTATGTATGGGTTTCTAAGGCCAGAGCGAGTTATTTAGGTGGTTTGAGACTCCTCCCTGCTCTTAAAGGAAGGGTTCCTATACAAATGAAACCCATATTTATACATCACTTCAGAACTAATTAAGCATATGGAACCTAATTTGGAATGTGAAGTTTTCAGAGCATAAGAAAGATTTTTATGATGATTTGACACCCCTCCTTGCTCTTGTAGGGAGGAGAGGGAAAGGGGGCTGAGCACACAAATGAAGCACAAGTTTCAACCAATTTGTCCGGAAAACAGCTTCAAATTTTCACGTTTGACACGGTGCTCGTGAAAAACGACGGGTTATTGAATTTAACACACAACAGAAAAATCATCGCTTGCTCAGTAGGGTTAGTCTATAACAAATGAGGTTTTCCAGCTCGATAAAGAGGCGGAGGGAGCGGATCAGAGTGATGTAGAGGAGTTAGACCTTAGAACCCCGGTGAACCACAAAGAAAAAGGATCTAATTGCAAGGTAGTTGAACGACCGGGTGCCGACGGTCAAAAGGGGTTAGGTGCAGCATTCAAGAAAAAGATGATTAAATACAGGCGAAAAATATTGACGCCCACGAAGATGAATCGACCCGATTTAAGGTTGAGTCAGACACACGTGACAAAAAAGGCGAATGCAATTTCGCGATAACTTTAACGCGAGGGTGAATACCGCGTAGCAACAAATAATACGGAAATAATACGGTCAAAGAAGCAGGCGTGATATATTGCCATAGAAATACATTTGGAGGCTGAGATAAAACTATTTCCTGCATCAGCAAAAGCTAAGGCTACATTCCGATGCGAAACTCGACCTTCTGTTTATTATACATAGACTTCGCAGCCAACTGATAAGTGTACAGGATTATTGCGGGGCTAGCGCTACGATCCTACTGACACTAACAGTATCTTCCTAATCGAGATTCGAACCTAAGACGACTGGCTTGTTAGGCCAGCATCGTACCTCGAGACCAGCTGGGAGCACCCTGTACAACAAAGGTTAAAAAAAGAGCTTCAGTAGTAACAAGACGCGCGGAAGAAATAGAATGCGCACACAAAAAAAAAACGCGAGTAATTGGAAACCTTGCACAGTCGGTCAAGACTGTACTGACTGGATGATCTGGCGGAACCAGTGGCTATTATGGAGCTCTTTGCCAAAATGGTTGATAATGACAGACTTTATTAACCAGGTGAATTGCAGTTGTGCGCCATTAGCAAAAATGTTTGCGGGACCTGTTTTTTCAGGTAAAAAGACCTAATTTGAGTTTAATAAGTCTTATATAAGAAAATGGTCATATTGCATTAAGGTCTAGAGGTAGCGCAGAGGGCCTAAGGGTCAAATTTGAAACGAAAGCTATTTTTAGACAAAACATGTAGGTACCTATATAAGTAAACTGTGATTATATGACTCTATAGGACGTAGATTGTGCCCATTTTACGTTATATCTAACCGTTTTTTGAGATATTCGCAATTTCAGAGTACAGTGGATTTTTTTAAGCGATTGATGCATCCGTTCAAAAAAAAAAAAATGGCGTGAAAAAAGTCGCGTTATTTTGAAAAAATCGTATAAAAAAGATCGCATCGTTTATAACAAAATCGTGTATAATAAAATCACGTAAAAAACAATCGCGTAAAAAAAGAATTCAGTGTACATCGTTGCAATTTCGGGGTATGTGATTATGAGGAAATGCAAAAGGTACCTGTATAAGTGACATGTCATGTCCTCGAATATATTTTTACAATAGACATCATTGTTTCTCCGAAAAGAAAGCAGAAGAGAAAGAAAGAGAATGGGAAAAGGGAAAATATGAAACGTAAAATACTTGAAATTTACTAGCTTCCTAAAATTAAATACAAGCAATACAAGCATTTGACGTTTCTTAGTTTCCCGCTCTCTTTTCGGAGCAACAACGATGTCTATTGTAAGAATAAATTCGAGGTCATGGTTTGTTCACTTAGACAGGCACCTTCTGCATTTCTTTGTAATCGCATACCGTGATATTGCAAAGGTGTACACCGGAATTGCTAATATCTCAAAAACGGCGAAATTTATTGCAACACGGACACAATAAACGCACAGGAGGATCACAAAATGACGAGTTTACCTATATAGGTATATGTTTTGCGTAAAGCTTGCTT
Organism: Wyeomyia smithii; assembly: GCF_029784165.1. Taxonomy (NCBI): domain Eukaryota; kingdom Metazoa; phylum Arthropoda; class Insecta; order Diptera; family Culicidae; genus Wyeomyia; species Wyeomyia smithii. The sequence goes on from NC_073695.1 coordinate 8,143,776, forward strand.
ACGTTTCAAATTCAACCTTTAGGCCTTCTGCGCCACCTTTAGACTTTAATAAAATTTATTTATTTTTTATGTGTTGCTTATTGAACCCCAAGGCGGTCTTTTTGCGTGGAAAAACGGGTTCCGCAAAAGTTTTGAAAAATAAGCCCAACCCTAACGTAACAAACCCCAACCCGTTCGATTTTTTTACCGTCACTCGATTCACATCGTCCACTGAGTCCATCGATGACGACCAACCAGGAGCAGGCTTCTCAAGTACTTAGTTTTGCATACATATTCAAAATTCATGTAGGGAGTTACAAAAATACTGTTCCTACCAAGAGGCCAGCATAACAAGCTTTTGTTAGCCTTCCTCTTCTAGAAGAGTCACCTTACATTATATCGAAGTGGGGGCATATGTAACATATGTAACTTCGTTCATCTTGCTTCATTCAGTAGGTCTACCGTTTACATTATGTCAAACAGTTGACAGTAAAGAAACGGTCTTCTTGCGAAGTATTAAATTATACGGTGAAAGCTAGCAGACAGCCTTCTGCTATGCGTATCAAGGTTAAGCAAAAAGTGTGCAGGTTTTAGCACATTCTTGGGCAACAAACAATAAAAAGTAGGTCTGTCAGTGCCATCGCGCGAGGTACTCAGCGATGGCCTTGGTAACTTTCCTAATCACTAGAATTTTCGGTCACATAGAATTAAATGGCCATAAAATGGCTTAAGCATAAAAGAGGTAGAAGTTAGGGCTAGCGTAAGGCTTTAGTAATTAATAAAATAAATCTAAATCTTGATATGGAAGCGTTTCTCACGGTCGAATAATCGGGCATACAGGACTTCGTCGTGTGTTATTCGGAAAATATCATAAGTCCTGGTGAAGTCCTACGGAGGACTGCATAACTGATGACGTGGTTGGATAGATTCTGCCACATCTCCCCCTTTGGGAGGAATAATGTAGCAGTGCGAATTATTCCAAAACACATTAAACGACACTCCAAAAGTTTCATGATGGGTCTCCCGATTTGAATTCAAGTTTTTAATAGTTTCGCTTATGCTAGTTTACAGGGTGTTCAATAAGTTAGAATCCACTTTTTAGTGTGTTCAAAAATGAATTAAAGAAATTTTTTGTGAATCAATTTTTATTGAAATAATGTTCATTGAGATCCTTTACGAAAAATTAGCTGGGAGCATCTCCACCCTCTTTTGTGTATGTATGACGAGTATGAGACGTTTTTCAAAAAAATCGCACGCAGCACGCACCAGGTCCATCGGCATCTCGTCCCAGGTCTTAGAAATGAGCTTCTTAACCCTCTAGTGCCCAGTGCCGCCTGTAGGAACTTTTTAAATGTTTATAAAACTTCATTGTGATTTTTTCGAAGTCCGTCTAAAAATTAATTTGGGCACTAAAGGGTTAGGTAGGTCTATAGTGCTAATTTCATGTTCGCTATGCCAGCATGTAAGTCCGTACATAAAAGTCTAAGTCCGGAGAGCTCGGAGGCCACAAAGTTCTCTCGAGAAACTCAGTCAAATTCTTCCGACACCACGCTTGAACGACATTCGCCTTGTGGACCGGTGCAGCCGTCCTGTTGAAAGACGTAATGATTATTTCTCTAGAGGTATCGAGGTGCCGGGGCCATAACCTTCTCCAGAACCTTGGTATTATCATAGTACGCGGCGTTGATTTTCACGTTTTTCTCGATAATCATAGGTGGGACCTTTCCACGCCATGCCATGCTTTGTTACAAATGGTTATCGACTGTTGACGTGGGACTACGTCTTTCTTCACTATACTAAGGTACCTTCTGGGAAAACTAGATTGAACATGTAACGTTTTTGGTTGGCGGAATGGAAGATTTTAGATGCTAATTGCGCTCAAACAACTGTTCCGATTTCAATAGTTAATATACCGTTGGAAAGCTGAAACATACAAGATTTGTATAACATGATAATTCCAGTTGACATTTTCTCATTACTCCGTGAAAATTGCGGGAAAGTTTGAAGGTCGAATATCCACATACATTTTTCATACGATTGGTATGTTTCCCTAACGCAGACTTCAAAAACATAGACGAAATGATTTCACGCATTCAGTCATTGGCTAGCAATGCCAGCCAATTGGCATCGCATTCATCACCCAACGTAAATGACGAAGAAAGAAAGCAGAGATGCTTCCACGTGATTGGTTCTTCCCCCAATCACCCGAGTTCCCCACACTGAATGACACTATAAAAGGACATTTCGTGTTGAGAGAAGCTCATTCCCTGGTCGACCGTCAAAGCGAACAGTTCGGCTTCCCTTAGATCTGAGTTGGACCCCACCAGTGGTAATCTAATTTAGATATCGTTGTTGGAATACAGCCCGAAACTGGACGTGATCGGCACTGGGGACCATTGGAAGCCGTTGGAAGGGACCATTGGAAGACTTGGAAGCCGTTTGGATGCTGCCGATAGTAATTTGTGTAGGTATAGTGTGTCGTATACCAAGTGTGTGTGTCTGAGTAGCGTTAGCGTGTGTATTTGTGTGTATGAGTAGCGTTAGCGTGTGTATGTGTGCGTGTGTGTGAGTGGCGTTAGCGTATGTATGTGTGTGTGAATGTGTGTGTGTGAATGTGTGTGAGTGTGAATGTGTGTGAGTGTGTATGTGTGTGAGTGTGAATGTGTGTGTGTGTGTTAATGTGTGTAAATGTTTGTGTATGTGTGTGTGTGTGTTAATGTTTGTGTGTGTGTGTGTAAATGTGTGTGTGTGTGTTGATGTTTGTGTGTGTTAATGTTTGTGTGTGTGTGAGTGTGTGAGTGTGTGAATGTGTGTGTGAATGTGTGTGTGTGTGTGTGTGAATGTGTGAATGTGTGTGTGAGTGGCGTGTGTGTGTGAGTGACGTGTGTGTGAATGTGTGTGTGTGTGTGAGTGACGTGTGTGTATGTGTGAGTGGCGTGTGTGTATGTGTGTAAGTGGCGTGTATATGTAAGTGGTGTGTGTGTATGTGTGTGTGTAAGTAGCGTGGGTGTGTCTGAGGAGCGTGTGCTTGTGAGTAGTGTGTGTATATACACAGTAAAAAATTCTGGATATTACATGTCACGTAAAATATTTTCCCATTTAAATTTTAGCTGTTTTTGACGTAAATCATGATTTTGTTTGAAAATTATGTGCAATTCCATTAAAATTTCTGTTGATTCTGACGTAAACCACGATTTAATTTGAAAATTATGTACAATATCATTTAAAGTAGCGTGGAATATTATGGAATTTTCTATCATAAGCGATGGAGACAATTCTTTACATGCGATTCGACATAAAGTTTTCTTACTGTGTAGCGTGTGTGTGTATAACGTGTATGTGTGTGCAAAAATGCATTCATCAGAGGTTAATTTATTCATGAGAGAATGCTTTTATAGGCTACAAGTTAATTATTTTTCCTATTAGTTTGTATGCTATGGTTTATGACAGGTGAATGTGTTTTTTGTGAAGTTTTCATAGATTGTTGTGTTTGATATTTGTACGTTTGGTGTGTGTTATATACTATGGCTATGGCAGAATTAAATCTTTACACCCACAATAGTCCCACGTCAAGCCTTCGTTTGTGCACATACCCTTTAACTTTTTTTATTTTCGAGATTATGCGTTGAAGAAGGTTATGAATTTATTCCTTTAGGAATTTAATCAATTCTGAATTGGTAAAATGGCTTCTTATCATAATTAAAGTTGTTACCTTTTATCATTTTCCCTAATTTTTTTACAGTTTCTAAAATAGGAGATCGTGGGTTCAAGTTCCGTCTGGATGCGGTATTTCCCAACTACATTTCTTAGCTTCTTTGATGATCCTTAAATTTGTTTTATTAATTTGTTTTCATGTGTTCTAAATCGAACATTTAAATTAGAGTTATGTTATATTTTTGCGTTTGGTATTTAACAGTTTAATTAACCTTTGTACCTTTACTTCAAAACTCAAATTTGCGAAACATTTTCATTATCATCATAAAAATTTAAATTTAGATTAAAGTATGTTTTTGCTAGCTTGTTTTGAAAGTTCGATTTCAGTTGAAATAAATGGTTAGTTCATCCACTTACAGATTAATGATTTAATGACAATTGTTTTTTCCTTCAATCATATATTTTTTGTAATTTTAGACTCTATATGAACTATAATATACGTTGTAGAGGGCTTCTCAAAGGTACGGTAAATTAAATAATTGATATAATAATAAAAGTATTTTTTTCGCCGGTTAAGTTATAGCAAATTTCTTATTATACTGGGTCAAACGATATTAAGATTAACGATGCAAAAAAAGATGCTGGTTGACCTCAGGTGGGCGCTGGGAATAAAGAAATTCGCTATTTTATGTAAAATATAGGAAATATACAAAACGAAATCAAAACCAAGATATTTGGTTTGGTTTTGGAGTTCTTTGTTTGATTCTATGAGAGTTTTTCCGATATATTTTGGCTGAAATATTTTTAATGTGTCGGCCAAAGAGATTGAAAATTTGCATTTTATCTCGCTTCAAAAATTGGGGTTGGGATATTCATAATATCTTAGGCTGCTTATTTAACACTTTGTCAATTTTACCTACAGTAGACGAAAATTTTGCTTAAAAATTTTCACTCAGGTTAATCAAAAATAATATTCACCTTCGTTTCAGTTTTTTTGTAAAGTATGCTGTTGGTTCCCCTTCTTTTTTCACAATAATTATAACTTCACTCAAGAGAGCCTCATATTTTCTGATCTAAGTTTTGTTCAGTGTCCTTAATTGGTCTTTGTTTTAAATGGATTTTCTATGTTTTGATAGTAATTAAATTCATGAATCGGAACCAAATTCGTTTGAAAAGTAAACTGTTCAATAGTAATTAATTAGGCCTTCATACCGTTCACGACTCTTAGCGAAATTACATTTCCAAGTTTCCGTGCTGCATTGTAGCATCATACCTACTTGAAGGACGCTTCATTTTAGGTGTTCAACACCGATGAATCCAATAAAATATACACCATACTAATGGCCAATCGAATTGCATAACGAAAAATTTCATTGACACAACTTTCGAGTGTGCCCACTTTGAAAACAAATTCAATTAGCCCGAACTGTGTTTTCCTTAAGACAATCCAACCGCTCTCTAGCCGTAGCGTGGCGGTAACCAATCGCCAGCAATCGATGGGGCGACTATTGAACAGAACTTCATAAACTTTTTCACCTTGCTCCTCTAACGGCCTCTTCAACAATCGCTGCTCGTTTGGTTTTACTGCTTTTATTTATGCAAATAATCCTCATCCCACCTGCCCCGTTCCAGTCGTTCTCGCTCGCTACATTTGCTTCGCATCAGAACGAACTCACGAACTGATCATTGTCGGTCGATTCGTCGAGATGAGAGGCCAAGAGATTGTTACGGGTTCAGGTCAGACGGCACCTTCGGTGGGCAGTAGAACAAAACGGTCACTGTTGTTTTCATTTTCCTCAAGTCACTCTCCACTATACTGAGTCTGCCGCGAGTGCATTGTAGTCCGAAAAAAAAAACTGCTTGAAAGCTGAGCTCTCGAAAGGCCGTCAGCCCGTAGACGGCCTCGTAGTAGGCTGCTGTGTATTGTGCTGCAACTCTGCGTCGCTGGCGGTTGTGAAAGTAAAAGTCAAGGCGGTTTTGATAAAGTTTTCAATTTCGCACAGCAAACACCGGAAACGCAAATAAAAAAACTAACTGAGTTTCCTTCCCCCTGCTTGATAGCTGCACGATTTGTCTGTTGGGTGGATTTTTGTGCATTTTCCATCACAACACCTGGCCAAACGATCGGGGCTAATCCGATGAGGGGGTCGTTTTTTTTTGGGTGGAGATAGTGCGATGCGTATCAACACAATTAGTTGACGATTGGTAGTAGAAAACGGGCAGCGCTAGTGGAACTAGTGAAAGATTTGAGTCGGTTTCCGGGTTTGTTGAAAGTAAAGAAAAACTTAGCCAAGTGACGGGTGGACAGGCAAATTAGTCATCATTTGTGAATCTTTTAGCTGGGGGCATTATATGTTAATGGAACGCCAATTTGAGGCTGGGAACTTTCAGGCAATGACAGATGGCCTATAAAGTGTGGTTTTGGCTAGCTAAAGGAATGGTGAATTAGTGATGCGTGATGTGAAGCACTTGTGTGCTTCTTCGCTATGATCTGATTTGCTTGATCAAGGATTTTAGTGATCTCAACCGTAAACCAGTCGCCACCCGTGTTTCCTGACCATGTTTGATTGCTATTTGTCTCATAAAAATCAATCAGATCATTGTCGATCTTTCAATGACTTTGACTAATGATGGGAAGTAATCGTTCGCCAATATTGTTTGTTCGAGGCCGAAGTTTGGGCTGTTACAAAGCGCTGACTCAGTAGCAGTGCCGTTCCTATGGTGGAATGTTTCGAAGAAGAGCCAAAGAAAAACGACAAAATCGGATAAATATATTAAATAAAGAGCATCCATTCGATAACGAAATGATATCCGGAGCGCCGCGAGCGTGGAAGACCTGCTAATGGAGCGCTGATTTAATTCGTCCGAAGCGTCCTTTTTGAATGATATGAAAATATTGGAAGGCAAAAAAAAATCGAGGGTCAACGGGTTTGGGGCTGCATCCGATCAGAAATAGTGTTGCACGGAAATGGTTAAAAATAATTGTTTCGATTTTTCTGCTGGACTGCCACAAGGTAGACAGACAGTTTTGTCGAACAATCGAATTCATCAGATCATTAGATTGTTTTTCTTTGTTCTAAAAATTGTTCTGAATGTTATTGTCGGTAGTCATTTGTTTTTTGCCAACATTAGCATCAAGAACTAATGTAACAGATGAAGCAAATTGAAGGTTTGCCTCTGGTTTCTATGAGTTATAGGTTTAGGTGAAGTTTGGTAGCACAATTTCAATTAAGAATCACTTTTGCAACCAAATGGGGCATGGTTACTAGCTTCGAACACGAAAATGTTCTTTCATCCAAAAATTGAAGCGTCTCTTCTGGGTGTACAGTGTTGTAATCGAGACAATTGGACAATGAGTATCAATCTTAGAAGAGCTAGGCCACTCATTGCCAGGTTACTTAAGTACGGTCGAATTCTCAGGCTTGCTCACTCTATCACAAAAAAAAAATTTGATCGTCATAACCGGTCAACACAGCAGGAAATGTAATTGATGGCTTGTTTAACAGCGATTATACAAACAAGATCATCATGTCAACACGTCACATCATTGCTTGAGCTTGAGCTTGAGCTTGAGCTTGATTGATCACCACCGGTTGCAACTTCGTTACTGATCAGGATCGATTGGAGTTGTAAATCGAATTTAGTGATTCCTGCTTGGGATTTAGTTTTCGATGTGCATCTCCAATAACCCCTGCATGCTGATCAGTACCGACGCCTGCCGGTCCAGAACGTTGTTACTAGAGGCCGGATATACTCCTGCACACTCCACAAGCACCACGGGTATAGGAATTTTGTGTTAGTTGTTTGTCGCGTTTCTTCTCTACATACGATAAAACTCTTGGCGGTAGTTATGGGCCCACGTCCACTAAGATATTTTTCGCGAACCTATCTTCTATGTATCTAAGACGTTTTGTTTCATTGATTTTAGGAGTACGACGGGAATAACGAGCTTTGTACTAATAGAGGAAGGTTAAGTAATTTCGGTTACCTTACGTATCGTACGACTCTACGCGTTTCTGCTCATGAACACCTTAATTTACCCATGCACGAATCAATGAGTAGCTTTATTTCGTAAGACTTTAAACTTTATTCGGAAACTGTAAGCCGACCGCAATTTTAGAGGATATAAGATCTACAACGCGTTTTTCTCTTGTAATATAATTTGGAATGAGCTAAGTATCCTAATGAATTCAAAAACTGGCAAATTTACATGCATCCAAAGCCCTTAAAATTCAAAAACAAAAAAATTGCATCCAACAAGATTTATACATTATTGAATAAAAAAAAAATTCAAGTGTATCAACATTTGTCCAAAAGCTAGGAAAATCATAAAAATAATAGGGTTAAATATGGTTAAATGACCGTAACCGATCAGAACTCTTCATGACAGACGAAGCACTTAGATATTTGTCGCGTGTGAATGATAGATGATCAAACTCTATTGTAAAACTATCAATTCGATCTTGTGAAAGTTAGCGTGTTCAAAGATTCATAGTAGCATATGAATATAGTAAAACCTACGACACGCTGAACCGCATCCGAGCCAATCTCCGCTTTTCAACCACATCAAGAAGTTCAATTTACTACCCCATGAAAACCAAAAAAATCTGTATTATTTCCAGAAAATCTGCAATCTGCATGCAGATATCTGTATGAAAAATACGCAAGAAATCTGTATAAAAGCAGACAAATCTATATATGTGGCATCACTGGTCACAACTGAAATGATCTGCTATAATTTAGAACCAAACTGCATCGCCCGAAAGCAAACAAAGCCACCAATAGCTGTCAAACGCAAGTGCCCGACGTCACCGTGCGATGGTCTATTTGCTGAACACACATTCTCATGTCAGCCTACTGCAACTTGCAAGTTGATGCAACGTAAAAAAAATCATGAACACATGAACCTGCTACCCAACACACACAGCAAGTGATCGAGAGAGAAAGAATCAGAACATCGGCATCTTCGAAGGTGCCTCTGCGGTCGTAAGCAGCACAAAAGGCAGAAAAAAAAAACAAATTCTCTCTCGCTCACATGCTGTTCAAATCGAATGGAAGAAAAGCTGTGTGCGTTAACATAGGTAGTCACAATTTCACTCTGATCCCGTTTCAAACACGACGTGAAATATCACCAAAACCAATACTTAGCTTCTGTTTCCTGTATCTCCAGTTGCATTTTGCGAGCCAGCAGCAGGAACCACAAATGCAAGAAAGCTTTGCACTTCGCTGCGCGCAAAGCTCAGCGGAAGATAAAAAAAAACACACAAACCCAATCGATGTCAGTGGAGAGGACGTGTTGAACCTCATTCCTGCTTTACGGTTTCCACTCTCTTTTCACTAACACTACCGTTCACTTGGTAAAAATCAAAACGTACACGAATGGCGAACTATATCTTCTGTGCCAATTTACACTGCATAATCACTTCCATTTTTGATCTTCTAATTTTCACTCCACTCTAACTAATTTGTATCTTACACACGCGACACCCGATAAACTTGAAAATTTACAACCTTTCATGACCTCTAGTGCGAAAATACACGTGAATTTTATTAGAAATTTGCGGACCGATTCAATGTACGTTTGTTTTATTGGCCATCTAAACATGTTCCCATGTCAACACGTCACATCATTGCAACGAAAAACGCACAGCAACGAAAAAGTAATAAATTTATTAATACTCTTGTCATACCAAATGTCAAAAAGCAAGTTCACATAATTTCGTCCCATTCGAAAGCAAAATGCCTTCAACGATCTAATTTATCCGACAAATTGTTTCGACAGTCAGTCGTCGCATTAATGGCGCTAGCTATTGTCTCGCGAGGCAAAATCTTTGATTCTCAGCCTGAACACTGCGGAGTCATATCCGACGATCAACAATGCCCAACCTTGGCAAATTTTATGATCCCTTCCCCTCGTCACACTGTCAATAAAACACTTGGAAGCTACACCAAGGCCATTTGCAGTGTCACCCCCGACAACGGTACCGGGCAGAGGTAGGCCGTCCAACCATATCCGTATCGTGATTCATCTTAACCTGATAGACTGCTCACCCACAATCTGCACCATTATCATCTTTCCGACTGAAGACCGTTTCATTCATGCACCGGCCCGTCTATCGTCCATATCGTGACAGCGAAGAAGCGCTCCATTCACTTTTTTTTCACCGTCTGACGACCGACGATGGGACAAGATGAAATTGAAAAATTGCTACCCTCTGGGCTACGCTTTGCATTGTGGGTCCAGAGTCTGAGGCAGGGGAAGACTCACGATGCATTAGAGCAACCATTCGGTGTATATTGTTGAAGTTACTCCGAGCAAATTAACAACGTAACGCGTTGCATGCAGCTAAATGTATTTGAAAATATAATGAAATATTTGATTTCGTAACTAAGGGTCTAAAAGATGAAAGGTAAGTGTGGGTTGTTTCCTCTTTGTTTTCTCTGTGAACAATCGGCAGTGTTTTTGACAGTTATCGAGGTTATCCATTCTGCTTAGGCAGTCTAATTAGTGCTGTCTTTGATGTCCAAAATAAAAAGCAGTAATGAGAGGTCAATCAATGCCAGTTATTCACTGCTAGCAAAGCTTGCAATTCATTTGGAAGGCTTGAACTACAATAAAACCTATCAGGTCGCGTAAATACTTCCTTCCGGCTGATATGTATTGTTGTGAACTTACTTCCACTCCAGTGATGCACACTTCAAGCCATACGAAACCACGCCAGCAATCCGTTCCCGCCGAGGAGGGAAATTAATTTTCCACTAAATTGCCCCGTCCATTTCCTTCCACTAATAGTCGGAAGAGCTCCGTGTGCCACTTAGGAACTGTCAACATCCTCTTTTATCTGAACCCGGTTGCGGATGATAGTGGCAGTACCCGAATTTTCCAGAAAACTGCGCAATGCAATCTCCGCCCTTTTGTATTCCGCCAGCGCCGACACGACAGGAGCCGGCAAAGTCAGTCCGTCTTATCTCGCAATAAAATGTTTCCTCGTTCCTTCTCTTAATCCTACTCCGCTCTGTAGCTGGGATGCTTACAAGACAGGCGAAAGCAATCGTTTCATCTCTATCATAGTGCTACAAAAGTTTCGCTGCCATAGAAGGTACCTACTTCCAATAGCAGGGTTCGGTTCGGTCCCGGATCGCAAGCCAAAAAAGATGGCTATACAAGAGTAAATAATCTTTTAGTTTTGCGTCTGGCAAATCGCTACTCCCTTCGAAGAATTTGACTTCTCTTTTCCACCCAACGAGGTATTAATTTAAATCAACTCACTAACGGCTAGAAGGTTTTTGTTATGTGTTGGCTGGTAAAATTGTTTCATCAATTACTAACTCTGAGTGTAGTGTAGCGATGAGAAAAAAGGGTGGACAGAATAGAAAATAATCCCCAATTGAAATTTACCATCTAGGGCCCCACTGCAGCACTGAGTCAAGGTAAGAGTTCTCTGCTGAAATCGGTATACATTCTTCTGTGTATTTGCTGTTATAAACTTCCACTGGAGAGTGATTGTTACAACAACGATAAAGTTGTACTTGATGTTGCAAAGATGTTTCGACTTGGGTATCTTGGTCCCGGTTTGAATAAACACTTGCCGAGGAAGTTTCAAACTGTATAAATATTATTTTCAGATTGCAGTTAAATAAAATAAAATAAAATTTGTGACTGTTCGATATCTGAGGGTAAACATTGGCGAAACGGGCCAGTCGTTTGGTGGTACCCGTTCCTACTCTAATTCATTTAGATTTTTGATACTGTCGAAGAAGCCACTGCAAATTTTATTTCAGACTCGAGTTTTTTGCTATATATGTTTTAAAAGCTTATAGTTTGTTATTATTAATACTTCGTTACAAATTTTAATGAAATTAAATTAACATTAGTCGACTATGTTAAAACCTAATTTGACGAAATTTGTTTACTTTAACAAAAGGAAAGTTTCGAAATAACTCTCCAAAATAACAAAAAATCATTAAAATATCTTTTATCACGAAATATTAAGAATATATACTGATAACGAGTGCCTACATCGGTTGAGTCGTTACCAATTTTTCTTTTCCATGTTACCGTTACCTAAATCTGCAGGTGTACAAAGTTTTATCTTTCTGATTCAGTTTAATTTTGGCTTTTCACTGCACGACGTATAAGTAAATTTTGATGGTAATCAATTTGAAATATATTTTACTTTTCCACGCGCAGATTACGCACTTACTAGTTTTTTTAATTAGGCACGATATTTCTACACCCGACCATCTTTGTGTGGTCCAATTCAAATAGATGTTATCAGTTTTGGTGTTCGTAGCGTTGCTAATTACCTGAAAGCGAAAAAATTAAAAAGAAAAAAATTATAATGCTGTTAAAATGGTAATGCAGCAGCAAGACTTGGAAAGGAACATTGAGGAAACGTAGTAAATTAATAAGCATAAAAAAAAGCACGAAACTTATTGATTCAAACATCATTGAAAAAAAAAATGGATTTTGATTCTGATCACGAATCCGATTCCGATTCCAATTCTGATTCTTCTTCTGATTTCGATTTTAATTTGGATTCCGATTGTAATTACGTTTTCGATTACGATTTCAATTCTGATCCTGATTTCAAATTGGTTCTGATTCCAATTCTGACTTTAATTTAAATTCCGATTTAGATTTTGATTCCTATTGCGATTTCGATTCTGATTCCGATTCCAATCTTGATTTTGATCATAATTAAGAAACCGAATCCTATCCCGAATTAAAGATTCGAATTAGGATCCAGATTACAATTCAGATTTTGACTCCGATTCCAATTCCGATTCCGATTCCAATTCTGATATCTATTTCCATACCGATTATGATCTGAACTTTTGATCTGATAACGAATACGATTCCACTTTTTATTCAGATTCAGATTAGGATTTAGACTGAGAGATTTTGATTCCGATTTCGACTGCGATTCTAATTTTGATTCCAATCTGACTTCTGATTCTAATGTTGATTTCAATTCATATTCTGATTCCATCTTTGATTTTTATTCTGATTCCGATTTGAATCGGGATTTTGATTCTGATTACGAGTCTGATTCCAATTTCGATTTTAGTTCAAATTCAGATTCCGATTTTGACTCCGCCTCCAATTCCGATTCCACTTCTAATTTCGAATCCGATTTGGATTCCGATTTCGATTTTGATTCTGATTCTGATTACAATTTGGTTCCGATTCCAATTCCGACTCTAATTTAAATTCCGATTTTGATTTTTGATTCCGATTTCGATTTCGACAACAGTTCCAATTCTAATTCCGCCCAATCGTGATTTTGATTCTGGTTTCGAATCCAATTCTGATCCCGCTTTTAATTTAGATTCAGATTACAATTCAGATCAAGAATTAGGTTAAGATTCAGATTCAGATTCCGATTCAGATTTTGATTCCGATTCCAATATTGGCTACAATTAAAATTTTGATTCCTATTCTCATACCGATTCCAATCTGAATTTTTATTTCAATTACCAATTCAGTCCCGAGTCCGATTATATTTCAATTTCAGATCAAGATTCAGATTGACCTCTCCTAAGTTGAGGGGCTTGACGGTTTTGCAATTAGTAATATCTGGTTCAAATTCGCGAACTAACATACTTTTTTCGTTTATGTATTATACAAGATATATCCAGTTTAATAAGGCCAGATGCTAGTTGCAAAACGCCTCAAACGTTCTTTGAAAGACTTTGATGGGCTTTTCGGTAGTAATCAAAATAAGGGAGCAATAAAACTTAACCTAATGACATACTGCATGACCATAGTGAAATGATTAGAATAAATAGACTTTCAACTATGACGCTCATTAGATTCTTTCATTGCAGCGGACGTAATAAGACGAAGTTGAATGTTAATGACAATGATTGGGTGGAATGTTTGAGTCATTTAACACTTTGATGAAAGGTCAGATTGATTGATCTCGTCTTTTACGGGTTAAGCAGTATTAATTAACTATTGTGACAACTGAGACATGCTTTCTACTGAGGTGCCGAGAGGGCTCAGTAAAGGAATTTGGCATAGTAATCAAAAAATTGCGTTACCAACTTTCTCAAAGCCAACGCTCAACCAGTAGTTAGATATATGCGCGGTCGGAACTCAGATTTATTCGCATCAATTTTCATTGTTCCAAATTATCAAATCAAATCGAATTATTAATCCAATTTCCTTTTTTTTCGAATGCGAGAAAAATCAAGAATTAGAACGAACGAAGAATCATGCAACTACCCTGAGGAATATAATCAAACAAAGGTCAATGAAAAAATCATTATAGGTAACAAACATAAAACAAGGTAAGTAAAAGATTGAAGCACAGCAGGTATGCAAAAAAAGCAAATAAGGTTATTATTGTCATAACTATTTATCAAATCTTTCATCTGACAAGAGTTTTAATGAATAAAAATATTTAAATATATGTGCGGTTTGGAGGGGCTACCTTGAGAGACCCTGGACGCAGACCGGCATACGAGACAAATATTATATAGTTAACATATATTACAAATGGATAAAATTTATTACCATCAACCACAGATACATTTGTTTCTTCATCTATATCTATTTTTTTCTTTTCATGCACCTTTCTGCAACTACTATCACTGTTCCCTTCGACTACGTCTTACTATACGGCATTCCAACGCAGGATTTATTTGACCTCTCGGGTTACTATGCTGCGATGCCAAATCTAAATCTCTCCTTTGGCACAGCATGGAAAGTGTTTAAACACTGGAGACTTGGCCCTGCGGCCCCCTTCTGCACCCAAAAATGAAAATGAAAATGAAAATTTCAGATCAAGATTCAGATTACGATTGAGGTTAAGATCCAGATACCGATTTAAACTCCGATTCCAATTCTGACTCCGATTTCGTTCTGGATTTCGATTACGATTACCAAACCAATTCCGCTTCCAATTCAGACTTTGAACAAGATTCAGATTCAGATTACGACTTTTTATTTCAACTCCAATTACAAATCTTGTCTTGATACCTCTTCTGATACCTATTGTGATACATAATTTTATTTCTATTCTGATAACGGTTCCGATCACGATTTTAATTCCAATTCCTTTTGATTCCAATCCGATTTTCGACTCCAATTTAGATTTTGAATCTGATTTAGATTTCGATTCCTATTGCAACCATGATTCCAGTTCCTATTCTGATTCCGATATCGATTCTGATTACAATTCCGATTCCGATTGCAATTCAGAATCAGATAAAAAATTCAGAATGAAATAACTTTAAGATCCCGACTCCAATGCTTATTCCGATAGCTGTTTTGATTTTGATCCTAATTCCGATTTGGATTTGAATTCTGATGCTATTAGATTTTATTTTAAATTCCAATTATGACTCCAATCTAAATTCTGATTCCGGTTTAGAATTCAATTACTAATTCGCTTCATATTGCTACTTCGATTCCGGTGTTTATTTTGACTACGATTCAGTATTCGAATCAAATTAGGTGAATATTAAGATTCAGATAGAGGTTTAGTTAAGGATTCTGATAATGATTCTGATTATAATTCAGATTCAGATTTCGTTTCCGATCCCGAATCCAAATCCAATTCTGATTCAAATTCCGGTTCTGATTCAGACTCAGATTCCAACGCCGATTCAGACTTAGATTTAGACTTAGATTCAGACATAAATTCGGGCTCCGATTAAGACTCACATTCAGATTCAAAAAGGGGCCATCCATATACCACGTGGACAGCTTTGAGGGGGTTTACTAATGTCCACGGTCCATACAATTTTTTTAGAATTCATATGGGCAGTTGTCCACGGAGGGGGAGGGGGGGGGGTCAAAATCTTTAAAAATCCAAACAGATCAGATACACATTCAGATTCAAAAGCAGTTTCAGACATAAATTTGAGCTTGAGCTTGTCAACCGCAGATTTCGTAGTAGCTCCTCCGTTATAGATCTGAGCTAATGAAGTTGCACAAAGAACTACGTAGGGTAGAGCACATATATATAAAAAATAATATATTACTCGAAATGTGTTTTCACCCAAAATAAGTATATCGACTTGTTTTTTACCTTTTTCTCTGTCAGAGTGTAAAATTAAGTTAGCAAACTTTAACAATAATAAATTAAAGTTACTAATCGAGGGACACTATTCCAATCACCCCGAACCTATTTTAAGCAATTTCCATCTGTTTTGCAGACGATTTTTTCAGCACCCGTAGTGGCGTTGATTTGTTTTCAGTGATGTTTGTCCACAGATTCATTTGTGATGAACGGTATTACTTACATTCGTAGGTAAGCTAGAATAACAAAGTTTTCGTTTCCATTATTAAAATTGTCGATATTGATCAAAATTCAGGAGTTTGACTGATTCAGGAGTTCTTTGACTGATTGAAACAGGCGCCGCTGCTAAATCCGTTCCTTACCCTGTATGGCTACTTGGGATAAGTGTTACCATCATCATTAGTGTACAACAAATCAGTAGTTTCCGCTTCATATAGATCGAGAACGGCACCGGCTACGTCCTCACGGTCGTTAGGGCGGGAAAGGAAGTTATAAGGAAGGTGGTGTAAGAGTCGTTTTTGACGGAGACCGAGCTTACCTCTGCATCACCCTCACTGTGACGTAAAGGGAAGGTTTGTGTCACCGTGGTAAGTGACGGAATCGAACAACGTTGCACGTGAAGTTAATTCATTACGAAGACGAAGGTTGGTCTTTCTTGTCAAACATCGTGAGCCTAGGTGATCAGCGTACGTAGGACCATTCATCGTCAGAAGCTTTGAAGTGCAAATAGATGCGATTCTTCGAAAAGTGTACATTGCGTAATAATTAGAATAATCACGATACTTATTTACCAAACGAAATCTACTCTAATTTGCGATGCATCATTATAAGCAATGCGCGAGTGATCTCCGGCTAAGCGGTCAGTCCGAGATCGAATTAATTTCTGCATCTCCAGAACTGCATCGGGATGGAAGGTTTATGTTATTTTGTCACAATGGTAAGTGACGAAATCTGAGTCTTTCACTTGTAAAACCACGCGATCCTATATGAACGACGCGCGAAATCCATCCTTCACCTGGAGCACCTGGAGCAAGTAGTTAAATATTTGTCAACCCCGAAATCCATCGAGAAAGCCAGCACACTTTGGCAGACGCGGTTATTTGAAGAGTGTACAGCTCGTAGTCATTCGACTAACCAAGATTTTTATTGACCGAATGAAATCTACTCCGATCTCCGGCATATTGGCATAGAAGCCACGCGCAATACTCTCCGGTTAAATGGTCACCGTGAGACATGAATGAATATCCGGCACCGGATAAATAAAAATCCTAGGTGAGCATAATTCACTTGAGCCAAAGACGCGTTTACGCCGCTTCTTTATTCCCTCCTATTGACGCACGGCATTTATGTCGATTCTCTATTACGTGCCGTGGCAAGAGTTGCCTATTAAATAGAAAACATCGACAGACTTCCATGCATCCAAAGCTCCAAGAATTAAGAAAAAGCAGAGACACATATTCGCCAAGACACAGTCCCAAATTTTTTCAAAAAAAAAAGCACCGAACGAGTCATTATTGGGCGATATTATCTAATTATTATTATTATTATGATTAGTATTATTATTATTTGTTTCTATAGTTTGAAACATCTGCCACGCCAATACTCTCTAGACGAGAACAGTACATATCGTCAGTTGAATTCAATACTGGCACAACTCACAACACAACAATTTATAGTTTCGAGAAAAACACGTTAAAAATTTGCGTCAAAAATTTCTTATTTCATTTTCGTTGAAAATTTCAAATTTAACACTTCCCATTATTATTGAACTTGTTTGGTTCTATCAGGTGCATGTGATAAGCAAGTTATAAGAATTGCAACTTCATTTTCCTGTCGTTTAAGTGATATTTTAGATTTGTGCAATGAAGGCACATCTACTTTTATTTCTAGAATTATTGTGAATTTTGAAACGGGTCTTTGTGAGATGACACCTTATAGTATTTGGCATAGTTTGCCATCAATAACTCAAAAATGCAAAATTTTGAGTTGTGCCAGTATTGAATTCAATTGACGATTTGAGTGAGATCCTGCGTTGACAAGATTGCGCACAACCGGGACAATAAGCTAAATTGAATATTAAATGAAAAACATGCGCAAATAATGTTATCGAAAAATGTCCCTAGTAAACCAACCCGATCAAGAAATCACATCAACTTACTACTCAGTTGGTACGTTAGGATGTGGCCTCCAATGTGTTGAGGAAATATTATGCATTGAACCTGTGTTGGCTCAGAAAACAATGTTTTTCCAAACTGTACACTTTTCGAGCCCTTTTGGGGTGAGATTGTGCCAAGCTATAATGAACGGTACAGTGTGCGGAATTGACCTTCACGATAAAATTATATCAGTATACACCAAGAACACTTGTTTTGTTTACATAGGGTGTATTGTCTAGCTATATTATTATTTGAAATAATGATTTAAAGCTTGAGAACAGTAAGCTAACAACTGTTAGAAGGGAATTTACAATGACTGATATTACTTATGGAATGAAACAAAATTTTCTTCAACTATTCTATATAAACTGATGACTTTTAAAGCGAGGAATGAGGATTTCGGGTACGTTTCCAGCAGTTTTGAGATCTCTTATGAAATATATAGTGGTCAATGACACATAATAATTGAAACGAGAAGTCTTCTCAGGCTTTATGTCTTAACGTTTTCCCTTTCTAAGCTACCTGGAGACGCCACTATGTGTATAGAGACTGTCCATAAGCCACGTTCTCATAACTGGTTACTCCAGATATCGATTTAATCCGGTCATACATTTTTCCTTAATTCATATGAAACGTAGTTTCTGGTCAACCCCCTACAGCCCCTGATAGTCCACGTTGTTTATGGTCGTCCCTATACTTACTGTTTTATCATGTTATTCATGCGAATTATTTTTAGATAAACTACTGTCATTTTAAAAGGTATTAAATTCAACTTTTTGTTTTTGGCACAATCTCACCCCATAGAAGGGGTGAGATTAGGCCAAAGTTAATTTAATTTTAGCAAAATTTTAGTTTATTGTAACTTAATCATATTTGCGGCTGTCGTTAACTAAACATTTAAGTTTGCATTGACGTGATTTTGTTCGAACTCATTGCCTAAATGTGTACATTACAAGCTAAGGAACAAAAATGTATCCTTTTTTGGCACAATCTCATCCCGGCAGACGGTATTTTAAGTTGTATGAAAAAGTCCGGTTTTGTGCCAAACTATCGCCACGTGTGGAAAGTATTACTTTTCTCATTTCATTCGAAGGAAAGGGTCAACTGAATTGCATCGAGAGTTATAAAAAATTTACAAAAGTTCTGCTCTAGGTAAAACAACATACCGAGGTTGGTTCCGTCGTTCTACAGATGGTAGTTTTGATGTGAAGTAAAGTTCATAGAAAGAAGAAAGGCCAAAAACTTTCTGAAACGCTGATTCGGAGGAATTGTTGGTGAGGATCCATGTGAAACGGAGGAACAGCTTGCTTCAATATAAGGAGTTACCCGCTAAACCATTTTCAAGCGATTGCAGGCTTAGGGAATGATTCAAAAACACAAAGTTGGGACTCTCGTGATTTGAAAGCGAGGGACGTTGAGCGTCGTTTTTTCGCCAGTGATTAATTATTTCACCGGTAAAAAAGTAAGGGTTTTCTTCATCACCTAGTGACGGGTGATTAAGGTTTATTTGAAGGTGTATTTTGTATATCGTGGATGTTAATATGTGGAGTATTAGGCTGTTGGCAGTTGGGAACGTGGATGATCTCTCTAAATTAGTACCTAATTGGTGGTTAGTTTTTTAAAGCATCTACTGAACCGATTTGGCAGAAATTTTGTTTGAGCATGTAGAAATGAATGATCTAACTTGTTGCCCAGCCGTTTTTGAAAATTGTGAAAGTTGCTGAAATGGCAGTCATTTTAGGAAATTTTTTTTTGTTCATGAAAAATTACTATTTAAAAAATCATAAAAAAATTTAAAATTCATATATCAACGGCTATGATACAAGTTAGATAATCCATTTCAACATACTAAAAAGAAATTTTAGCCAGATCGGTTTAGTAGATTCTGAGTAAAACTTACCACCAATTGAAAACCCTAAATTAATCCTTTAGTAAAGCAGGCAATGTATGCAGTTTGCGAGGATGCAAAAATGAACGGGAATAGAAGGTGTGACTTTTAGGCTTAGAAAAAATTTTCCCTCGTCCAGACGGGACTCGAACCCGCAATCTCCGTTGTCTCCGGCAAGGTGTTTTGGCCAATTAAACTACTGGGAAAGGTATAAATAGTTCTAAACCAAAGTCGAATCACCCTCTACTATTATGTTCCCGTATCTGAGCAGGCCAACGATGAACTGCACACACTGCCCGGTGGGAGTTTTTATTTTTTATAACTGAGAGAGTGATCTCTTCACGCACACAGTGTATAATGACTTATTATATCTACAGCGGCGCAAGCGATGAGACCCCTCAGTCGATGGCTAGACTCCGAACGCGTATCACGGAAGAGCTCCGTTGGCTAGATTTACTTGATACGCGTTCGGAGTCTAGCCACCGATAGTCAATTGAAGAAAGAAAGCCGTCGAACCTAGCTATGAGAAGGTTTCTAATTCTGTTGAATCTCATTCGACGATCGCGAACACGCGAGGCAAGGCCACACTTCCGATACCTTATTAGGTTTACTGGCAAATGGACGAGAAAATCTCGAACCCTCAGCTAAATAGTTTTCCGAAGTTGGTCTACAGGAAGTGCGTCACCTCCGAACGAGTTGGATAAATTCGTTAGCTATAGATCGTTCCTGAGCAATGCATCTCGCTCTTACGGGTTTCATTGGATCTTGCCATCCCACTTTGCCCGCGATTGGAGGACACGATGTCAATCTAATCTCTGAGTTTGATTCGGTCCTGGCAGTTTCTTTAATCCGTTTAAAGAGCATTTCTCTCGAGACCTCGCGGATCACAGTGCGTAACGTCGTATCCCCTGGGTGGCAGATCTTTAGGCGCAGCTTAATTCAAATACGTCTGGTTTATTATACCAGTTCAAGTACCCTCAGTCGACTAACGTATTTCAGTAGTCGAACTAGACTGTTTGTGATTACCAGATCTGTTCGTTCCTATTAACTTTTAATATTGATTTTAATATTTTATATATACAACTAGAAAAAAGTTACTTCTTAAAGTAGTTATGTACAAATTATACCTAAGGTATAATAAGTGTACCTGTTTCAAAAGTAATAGTTCGATTGCAAAAAAAATCAATAGGGTCTTATGGGGTAACTAGACCTTTCATATGACACTGATTTTGTGGAAATCGGGTCGGCCATCTCTATGAAACATGAGTGAAATTAAACAGTCTTCAGAAGACGTTTCTTTTCATAACTTTTGAACCACAGGTTCAATCTATATAAAATTCAAAAGTAAAGGGTTTAAGATTTGATACCAATTTTATTGAAATCGGTTGTGTGGCTTCTGAGATATTGATGTTTCGTGATTTTTACATTTTTAAACAAAACCTCTAAAATAGAAATCCAATTACAATGAAATTTAATAGAGTCTTATGGGGCAACTAGAACTTTCATTTGCATTTAATTTCACGGAAATCGGTCCAGCCATCTCTGAGAAAAGTGAGTGAAAATAAAAATCTACACATACACACACACACACACACACATACAGAAAATGCTCAGCTCGTCGAACTGAGTCGAGTGATATATGCCATTCGGCCCTTTGCAGCACTTTCATATTTTCGGTTTTGCAATTGATTGCTATACCTTTCTAAGAGAAAGGCAAAAAGTCAAAAAAAACTATCAATTAGGAGTAAAATATTCATGCTGAAGAAATAGCGAAATAAAAGAAAAGACTTTGAATTCCGTACACTTCAATCACGAGCAATACCGGGAACGTACGAATAGCACAATACCAAATTTAAATTTTGTTGAGGCCATATGTTTTGATCATAGCAGTTACAGTTTTAAATAGTCTTTGAATTTCATTTCTTTTCATAACTTTTGAACCACATATGAAATTGCTATGAAATTTCTTACTTGTGAGTTTGAGAGACAACCCGTTCAAATGACACTAGATATGTTCAAATAAGTCGTGTGATCTTTGAGATAATAGACTTTCGTTGTTTTTTTTTTTTTAATTTAATACATAACGGTTGAAATAAAAATATAATTATAGTGAAATAAAATGGCAGCCTATAGGAAAGCCAAACTTTTCATTTGACACTAAGATTGTTGAATTTTGTCCAGTCATTTTTGTAAAACGAGAGAATTTGAAAAGTCACCGGAACATGTTTCTTTTCACAATTTTTGAACCACGTGTTTAATCACTATAAAATGCATCAATTAACCTTTAACTAGCCCGTTCATTTGATACCAGTATTGTTCAAATCGGTTGTGTACTTTCTGAGATAATGAAGTTTCGTGATTTTCATATTTTGATACATTACAGACAAAGTAACAAAACGATTACATTGAAATTCAATATGGTGTTATGAAGGAAACTAGACCTTTCATTTGACACTAATTTCGTGGAAATCGGTTCAGCCATCTCTGAGAAAAGTGAGTGAGTTTAAGTAGTCTTCGGAATATGTTTCTTTTCAAAGCTGGATTTCAGATTTTTAAACATAACAGGCAAAGTAATAATCCGATTGCAAAAAAAATCAATTGGGTCTTATGGGGTAATTAGACCTTCAAAATGACACTGATTTTGTGGAAATCGGTTCAGCCATCTCTGAGAAACATGAGTGAGGTTAAACACTCTCCAGAACACGTTTCTTTAAATTACTTCTGAACCACACGTTCAATCTTCATGAAACTCAAAAGTTAAGGGTTTTTTAAGTAGTTGGTTCATTTAAAATCACTTTTGTTAAAATCGGTTGAGTAGTCTCTGAGATATTGATGTTTCGTGATTTTCACATTTTCAAACATAACCTCTAAACTAAAAATCCGATTGCAATGAAATTCAATAGGGTCAATAGGGTCACTCTTAACATCCGAAAGACAAGTCACGAAAATTCATTATTTCGCAACATAGTAGGGTCCCCCCTTAATGTACATCAATTAAGTAGCTTACGCTTTGAATAGATCAATAACAAAGCCAGCTACCTCCTGCGGGTCGTTGGGGTATGGAAAAAGGTTGTAAAGAATGAAGTGTATCAGTCTTCGCAGTCGGAAACCGAGTTCACATCTACATCTCCACGACTGTGACGGAATGTAAGGTTTGTCACCGTGGTAAGTGATGCAATCAAATATTATTGCACGCGAAGTTTATTATGAAGTTTATGAAGCATATTATGAAGACGAACTAAGATCTTTGTTGTCAAACTCTGTGATCCGTCAACAGGAAAGCAGTTGGACAGACGTGGCTCTTTTAACGGAATAGAAGGTGGAGTCATTAGATTAATCTCGATATTTATCGACTGAATAAAACCTACTCCAATTAGAGTTGGGCTTCCGTGAAAGAAACATGCGCACATTATCCGAGTGAATGGTCACCGTGAAACATGAAGAAATATTCCGGAAACCCTTAGCTAAATAAAATTCATCCTAGCTAAAGACCCATCCACACCGGAGCATTCAGCACAAAATCCGCAGAAAGTTGGACACCCGTTCACCATGAGAAATGTCCCACGCAGACCTCTGCTCCGCAGATTCTAGTCGTTTAAGGGGACGAAAAACGAAAAAAAAAACAACTAACCTTCTGCTACTTCCCTAAGTGATGACATAAACTGTGCTTATTCTATATTATGCAATATCCAACAAAAAATGCAACAATCGAAGTACTCCTTCTACAGCAAACGTCAGCAGTAACAGTGTGCCACGCCACATTTACGATCGCTACCCTAGAAGGTTTCAGTTTGGGGTCCCAAAATTTTCTCATTCGTATATCGAAAATCAATTTGAAATGTGCTGCATCTAGAGCAAAATACTTTCAGCTTCGATTGTATCACGAATTTCGCTTTTCTCGCGCTTCTAGAATAAAAAAGGAAAGTCAAACACCGCTTAGATCGACAAATTTTCACTTCCACTCGCAGTCGTAGTTTGCTTCGATTTTTTACAAAGTTCGATTCAGACACAGATTAAGACACAAACTCAGGCTTAAATTCAAACTTAGATCCAGATTCAGACACAAATTCAGACTCAGATCTGCACAGATTTAGACTCAGATCCAATTCCACATCTGATTCAGTTTTAGATTCCGATTCCTATTCACGTTCATATACCCAATAATATACATAAGTAATTTGTGATGTGATTGTGTTTTGTAGTGATTTTTTATGCAAAGGATGCGTGCCTCGTAAAAAACACGTAAAAATAAATTGCGCAAATCTAGAAATGAATAAGAAAAATTGTTGAAATTCTAAAATTTACTCTAAAATCTAAAAATTTCGAAATACATGTGAAATGAAGCCCAGAGATTGAAATCCTCGTTTAAAACGTATAACTTTCAAAATTAATCGTAAAAAAATCACAAGAAGGTTGTATGCAAAGCCACGACCGCAAGGTTGAAGTAGAATACTTTTACAAGAAAGATAACCTGGCTGCTTGCGTGTCAGTCATTTTTTCTAGTAAATAAACGCTGACCGTTCATTGGCAGTATTGTAATTTTTTTTTGTCTGATATTTTGAATGAAGTTCATTGGATATTTTTAAATGTTGCGCAAATGAGAAGTTGAAGTGCTGCCGAATTGTAATATGCACATTTAATACGACATCATTAAACGGGAACGGAACAAAGGCTACAGTTATGCAGAACGCGAATGCCGGCGCGATGCGATTCGCCTTACCGTTGTGAAATGTACAGCTCTTTTTAAGGCGAAGTAGAGCTATACATTTCAATAGATTTCGTCTTGCCGAATCGCATCGCGCCGTTATTTGCGTTCTGCATGACCGTAGCCAAACACTTAGCGACGCAAACACGTAATAATAGTCAGAGTATGCATGTAGATGAAGATAATTACATTGGATTATAGCGCAAAACGAGAAAATATTAACTCTTCAAATAATCATTTGTGTTCTTCAAATTTCAGTTGTTCAATTTAATATCCGATGAAATGTTTGTTTATTATCTGATGAAGCTCTTATATAGGCCAAATGATGCATTCCCAATTTACTAGGTCCATAACTCTGCCGACCGTGCTTGGGAAAGTGCGGTATAACGACCAATCAGAGGTCGAATTTTGTGTTTTGACAAGGCTTAAGAGTTTTCAATAGTACAATAGTTCGAATGATAAAATTGCAATTTAATGCATTTGGTAGAAATCTTAGAAGATTTTCTAATCGATTGCTGCAAAAACGAAGGAAATCCATCGAAAACTAACCGATTTATTAGCATTTGAAATTTTTCTCACTTTTTTCAGTTTTAGATTTTCAGTTTACATCCCTATGTAGCCGAACTTCCTGAGAGAAGTATTCCAATTCAAAATTTAATCTTCATTAATTCATTTGTTGTCCTTATAAGGACAATTGTTCAATTTATCATAGGATGTAGTGTTTATCTTACATCTCTGTGTTACCTTGATAGTGAGGACTAAGGCGCACGGTCAACACAATGAGAAAGGTGTTTTCACATTGAAAACTAGACACGGCTTTACTGGAGGAAGTGTTGGCAAATGCATCTACCGCTAATACCAACGCTATCATACGAAAGCGCGTCGTTTCATGTGGGGAATATCCACAACGAAAAATGACGCGCGTCTAAGCATAACCCGAACTGTTTCGCCGTGCTGCTCCCATTTCTCTTTACATCGGCCTCAGGGAAGTACCGGCTGCATCTGCATCTACCACTGAGGCTGTCACTATACTGCTATTGGTACCAAAAGCTATTAACTCTACAAATAAGTGTGTTATTTGTTCTCAAAAGAACAATTGTTCAATTCAAAATCGGATTTACGCAATCGCATCTCTGTAATATTACCGACAATAATATTCTTCTGAACAAACTGATACAACTGTCCCATTAGGCCTCTGCCATAATAGACGCGAAAAGCGACGCGAACCGATTCGCTCGGCTGTAGGTTAATGTACAGCCATCAGTAGAGCTGTACCTGTAAGTTGCTGGCTGATGTATTCACTGTATGCAAGCCTGCTGCTGATGCTTCCCGCTACATCACTGAAACAGCATTCTAGTGAACGGAGTGTCGTTGCATCAGCTGACCCTGCTACTATCGATGCTGATATACCCGCTGCAACAGCTACGCTATGCATAGCCATGCCACAGTTGTGGCCGCTATACGCTGGCCCAACTGCTGAGCACCTGCAACGCTATTTGTAGCCATGCCACAGTTGTGGCCGCCATTGGTATCCGCTGTACCTGCATTTGCTGGCCCTGCTGCTATCGATGGTGAGATCCGCTGAAACTGCTACGCTTATTCGCAGCCATGCCACAGTTGTGGCCGCTATCCGGTATCGATGGTACCCACTGCTCGCTCCCGCTGCTGCTAAGGGAGGACTGCTGTCGTCGCTGTTCAGAACTACTATGAGCGGCTTCGACTAAAACAGGGTCTTATATAGGGAAGAAAATAGGAATGAATTATTTTACGTACGTGGTGGAATGATATAACTTGAAAAATATGTGTGACTTCATTCTGGTTCAGAGCGATCATTTGATAAGCTCCACCTCTTTTTTCAGTTTCGTAGCACGGATGCACAAAAATGATTTCTTGTGAACCTTCTGTTGAGCCGGACCGATAGCACTCTCATTGAAGCAACAAAATAACATGTTTTGTGTCGTGTTGTGCAGCTTGGTTGAAGAAAATGTTCCCGTCCCCATGTCGCATGTATGCAGATTATTGCGTTCAGTAGACAGTAGATAGTGTATCCAGCGAATAAACACCGATGATGCTCTCACATACGCAACGGTTTTAACCCGTATCTTATTGCGGTTTGTAACATCAAGCGATTTCGTTTGCTCGCTGTTGCGTGTTGCATCATGTTGCAACTTGGCAGCTGGGAGACGACGAAATTCTGTTACTGCTGATTGATTGAATCGACTTCATATTAGCTCTGCATAGTCGAACTAACTGCTTTTGTGAATGCGTACTAACAGGACATTGTATTATGCAATGTCGGTTATGCTGATCGCAGCCTTTGCGCTGCCCCTACAGTGGGGGGTTTAATAAATAAAGAGAAAATTAGACAACTACAACAGAATTTGATTGCATCCCGCACAGAAAGTCTACTTGTGTTGATGCCAGAAAATTATTAACCTTCAATTATTTTTTTATTTGCCTTGAAAAAAGCATGTTGCGGTTTAAATCGGTTGCTAATTACAACCTTTGAGCTGCCCTAACATTGGGGGAATTAAGATACACGGACAACATGCACTGTGGAAGCTATTTCACATTCAGTAAATTAGACGGTTGCGACAAATTGAAATTGTTAGGATGCAACACAGAATGCTTGCTTGCGTTGACAAAAATTATTAACTTTCAATGACTTGTTTATTTGCCTTCAAAAAGGCATTTTGATTTCCAAAATTGGATTTCCTGATAGCAATCTTCATGCTGCCCCAACACGGGGGGAATAATGGCTGTCTGGCGACACACGCTGAGAAAAACCGCGCTGCTCCTGAGACGTGGTGACCAACCACAGGGCTAGTGCTGCTGCTAAGGAAGGACGACTTGTCGCTGTCTAGAACTACTATGAGCGGCTCCGGCTGAAACAGGCTCTTATATAGGGATGAAAAAAGGAATGAATTATTTTTCGTAGGTGGTGGAATGATATAACTTGAAAAATATGTGTGACTTCATTCCGGCTCAGAGCGATCATTTGATAAGCTCCACCTCTTTTTTCAGTTTCTAAAGTTTTTCCTCAGTTTCGTAGCACGGATGCACAAAAATGATTTCTTGTCGAGCCGGACCGATAGCACTCTCATTGAAGCAAGAAAATAACATGTTTTGTGTCGTGTTGTGCAGCTTGGTTGAAGAAAATGTTCCCGTCCCCGTGTCGCATGTAAGCAGATTATTGCGTTCAGTAGACAGTAGATAGTGTATCCAGCCAATAAACACCGATGGTGCTCTCACACACGTAACGGTTTTAACCCGTATTTTATTGCGGTTTGTAACATCAAGCGATTTCGTTTGCTCGCTGCTGCGTGTTGCATCATGTGACAACTTGGCAGCTGGGAGACGACGAAATTCTGTTTACGCTGATTGATTGAATCGTCTTCATATTAGCTCTGCATAGTCGAATTAACTGCTTTTGTGAATGCGTACTAACAGGGCAGTTTATTATTCAATGTCGGTTATGCTGTTCGCAGCGTTTGCGCTGCCCCTACAGTGGGGAGTTTACTAAATAAAGTAAAAATTAGACAACTACAACAGAATTTGATTGCATCCCGCACAGAATTGATGCCAGAAAACTATTACCCTCAATTATTTTTTTATTTGCCTTCAAAAAAGCATTTTGCTGTTCAAAATCGGTTGCTAATTACAACCTTTGAGCTGCCCTAACATTGGGGGAATTAAGATACACGGACAACATGTACTGTGGAAGCTATTTCACATTCAGTAAATTAGACGGGCGCGATAAATTTAAATTGCTAGGATGCGACACAGAATACTTGCTTGCCTTCAAAAAGGCATTTTGATTTCCAAAATTGGATTTCCTGATAGCAATCTTCATGCTGCCCCAACACGGGGGGAATAATGGCTGTCTGGCGACACACGCTGAGAAAAACCGCGCTGCTCCTGAGACGTGGTGACCAACCACAGGGCTAGTGCTGCTGCTAAGGAAGGACGACTGCTGTTGTCGCTGTCTAGAACTATTATGAGCGGCTCCGGCTGAAACAGGCTCTTATATAGGCCAAATAGCATGTTTTCAATTGCAAGGTATATGATCCTGTCGACCGTGCTTGGGAAG
This sequence comes from Wyeomyia smithii, assembly GCF_029784165.1. Classification (NCBI taxonomy): domain Eukaryota; kingdom Metazoa; phylum Arthropoda; class Insecta; order Diptera; family Culicidae; genus Wyeomyia; species Wyeomyia smithii. The sequence continues at coordinate 8,172,280 of NC_073695.1, forward strand.
CAAGCATATAACGACCAATCAGAGGTCGAATTTTTCGTTTTGACAAGGCTTGACTATTTTCAATAGTACAATAGTGTGAGTAATAAAATTACAATTATCTTATTTTGGAAAGAATCTTAGAAGATTTTCCAATCTATTGCTGCAAAAACGAAGGAAATCCATCGAATACTAGCCGATTTATTAGCATTTGAAATTGGACATATTTTTCACTTTTTTCGGTTTTAGATTTTCATTTCACATCCCTATGTAGCCGAACTTCCTGAGAGAAGTATTCTACTTCAAAACAGCTAATGAATAAATCAATTTGTTACTATGCTCTAAATAATCCAAAATATGTGCAATGCAACAATTTAAACTTCGGACAGCGCTCAAAAAATATTACTTGCAAAAATATTTCATAAGAAATGAATTTATGCTCGAACCTCGGGTTTTTAGTATGTAAAATTTGCATTTAATTTCGTAAAAGTTAAAAGACAAACAATATATGTGCTGATACTAACCGAATAACCTAACACCCGTGGTAAACCTGAATATTGTTAATTCAGAAGGTCCGCTAATCCGCTCCGGCACATTGATCCATGAACCTCATTTTCTATCAGTACGTAGTTTTTAACCACAAGGGAACCTTACAATGCGAGCGCTCAACAAACATCGGAATTGTCGATTTCCAATAAATTGCACCCCCGACATTGTCCCAACCGAAGAGAAGAAACTCGCCTTCTGTCGCCGCCACTAGTCGATAATAGCTCCCATACCACATTTTCCATCCAGTCAATCGACACACGATAATCGCGCTCGAATATGACCCACATTATGCACAGACCGGTACCGAGTTGCACCACACCCAACTCTCGATTGCACCATTAAAATCGATACCTAATCACACACCAGCAGCTGCAACGATCAGCATATTGCATCCCGAGCGATAACTATCTACCGCAGACGGTGGGAGTGCAAAAAATGGCTTCCTACAACGGTGTCCTGCCGCCGCGCCGCACCCCTATACTATACCTTCCCTAAGTGTGGGGGGGATGGAAAGCTGAAGAGCTACCTCTCTAATTCCCAATCAATGACGCCTTCAATGGCAGCCGCAGAAATGCAACGGCGGATCGAGCGCGGCAAAAAAATGTCATTTTCACTCATCGCAGGATGGCAGGCTGCCGGTGTTATAGTTCAAGTTTTTCAACGTGATGTGAAATACCTCCACCCATCGCACCCAATTTGTGAACCATGTGATAACGATATGCTGGATATGGGAGGGAAAAGTGCTGCTTGTGCACGTTTGGCTAGAAGTTGTCGGCGATGAGAGGTGGTGGAGAAGAGGAGCGCAGCGCAGGGTTCTATTTTATGTAATGTTGACGAAGCAGGATGTGCTTCTGGTCGCTGCTCTGCTGTGCAGTGTATGGCTAGGTGTCACGGAAAGCTTCCCGGTTGCTTATACCGAGGTGTTGTGGCTTCTTGTGGGTAGTTCTGTATGTCAGCGTAAACTGTATCCTCCGGGTTGAAACCGGAAACCGGCAGTGGAACGTTTTCCAAACTTAGTGGGACCTTTATGAGCACAAAGAATATTGAGTTCTAATTATACCTTGCTGAGTTCGGTTGCAGAAGAAACTTTTGCCAATTCACCCCGAGCTTGTAGGATTTTCGAACATTCATGGATAGCACCTCGTATGTGACATTAACCGATGCCCGAATCGGATATAAGAGGATTTTCCGACCAGTACTCCGCCTGGTAGATGTTATAACGGGTACACCGAACCCGTTGCAACGCGGGAAACATCACTATCACCATCATCATCCCCGACGGCATCATCGAGCGCCCTCCATTCGATCGATGATTAACATCGTCAACTTCAAAATCTGCCACAGAAGCTTAGAAAAAAAAAGCTTCAACAACGCGCGTCTGGTTGACACGTAAATACAGTTTGCAGCGAACCTCGCACGAGCGGAAGTGGAAACGAATATTGTTAGCATCCTGGCCGTGACTGTAACGATGAAGGATGAGCGACAGACTGGAACAAAACAAGAACGGCGCTCGTCAATAAGCTCGCAGACACTACCTAACGTGGAGCTACAACAAGTTCAAAAGCGTGCCCACTATTGTGATGCGGGGGGCCTGTTATAAATTGCAGGTTTGTCATTGAACGAACGATGTAGAAAATTTGATAACGTTTAGGGGAGGGAAATGGATATAATGAAACTTATTGGACCGAGATTTTGAGATGGCAGATCTGGAATCAAAATTCGATACAGTAATCATTATAATAACAGGTGAAATGATGATAATTTAGATGCTATGTAATGTTCTCGAAGTTAACAACGATGATGAATTATACTCTTAAATATAAATTCCACATCGAACGGGAACATTACACGAATCACTTCCGAGAAATACACTTCATTATATGAATTGATCCAGATAAATAAGTTCCCTCTGTTATCACTTTAGCTGCCAACATTCCACGTAGCAAACACTCTCTTCGGGAATTCACAACACACACACCGTGTACCATATTCCACCCAGGCGCTGTCAAGCTTCTTCCGATGTCGCTTCGCTACAATGCCAGAAGCAAAGCCATCACCGGGTAACTTTGCGCGGTGACGCCCACAGACAGAAGTTCAGCGAAAAACTCCACTTCGAAGCAAAACTTTTCCGTCGAGTTGCGTGGGAACTGTTCGACTATGGACACGACACGACGAGAGTGAAGCGGTAAAGTCATTGCTCTTGCAGTTCCCAGGAGACCGCAGGTTTCGAGATGCTTGTCAGGTCTTGTGGTGGGCGATATGTCCGAGACCGTGTCAATTGGTCAATTTATATCTAGCACCTTCTGTTCACATCTGCTGTCATGTCAGCTTGTATGCTTTCGAAAACTGCATGAACAAAGTTTGTCTCTCTGTTAGAATCTTTTCAATCATAAACATTTATTCAACACCTTTGCGATGCTTCTATCATTCACTCTTTGGCCCTTGATTCTGAGAAAATCACTTCGACTACCCTTATCGAATCCACAAGTGGAAACTCTATGACTAGATTTGATTTAATCTGTGCTGTTCGACTCCCAGATCGAATAATACGTGTCTGTTCAGTTGCAGACGAAAGAATTAATTACCACTGCCTCCCTGCAGGATTATGCTGTGTAAAAGCATCGCAATTGATTGTGTTAGCCAGGGGTCGTCACATGCGATGACCCTCGACTCCTCCCAATCACTTCCCAGTTGGGATGGGGGGCAGCAAGACACGCATGGAAAACTTCACGCCGAGCTCAGCCAGCCGTGAGTGTGCGTGTCTGTATGTGTGCCTATGAAAGACCGTGTAAACCACACTGACAAATTCGAATTGTGGAACGTGTAGCGACAGTTAGTGAGGTGATTAATTGGCAATTGTTGCACTCAGCTCCCGGTTGGTTTCTATCTCCGACATCGTTCATCATGCCCCGGCCGGGCTGGGGGCATAGGTGCTGCACGCGAGATTGGCAAACAAGGAAAAGTTTTCTGTTTGAGAAGCATGACCTTCCTGGGTCTGGGTGGACGAGGATCTGGGTGTCGAATGCAGTTTACTGTTCAGCAGAACGTGATTTATCGGCACCAATGATGGATAAATGACGATTGCTTGCACCCCGAGGGGGCGTGGGGAAGCGATTATTCGAACTGAGTGATTTTGAGTGGGTTTTGGGGGATGAGGAAATTATTAGAAATCTGTTGTTTACTGTTTGTGGGATGTTACCGATTAAAATACTGCGTGGCCAATTATCAAATATTAGGAGCCGTCGTGATATGAACGATACTCGTGGTTTTTTTGTTTTAATTTTTAAATAGTTTATTTGACACGGCACGATACAATTTATGTTTAACTGAGCCAAGTACTTTTTTTTTTTAAATTCTAAATTAGCAGGGAAAAGAGGGAGGCTTTTTTTTATTCTCGCGGCCGACTACGAGCTAGTGGGGATTTAAGGTGAGAGGAGGGGTGTTACAATTTTGTTTTTAACTATACAGAATGTATTCATTTGTACGTGGCTAACCAGTGATGTTCTATTTGAGCAGTTTTGGTCTGAGGTTTCTGCGTAAAAATAGAGATGCCGAGTCTTCGTTTTAGTGTCTCCAGCCGGTCGTATCATTCTCTTTCAGTTTGTGACAAAAATTGTATTCTAGCAAATAGATGAAAGAAATCAAATTTTAATGCCAGCATTTTTTATAAACCCGTATAGCTGTGTCATGTACTGGAGATCACCGCTTCCCAGAATGTCTCTAACGGGTACGTTCGTTGTTTTCCTCGGGCCCGAAGGGAATCTATAAGCTCAGACCTAACACCACAGTATTCGGTACCCGACCAAACAACATGCTCGATGTCATGGTAGCCATCGCCACAAACGCAGTGATTACTGTCTACAAGCCCTATACGAAAGAGATGCGTGTTTAACGTATAGTGATTGGACAAAAGTCTGGACATCACGCGAATGAAGTCCCGACCTACATCCAACCCCTTGAACCATGCTTTCGTCGATACCTTAGGAAAAATGGAATGTAGCCACCGTCCCAGTTCATCTGAGTTCCATGATGATTGCCAACTGTTGAGTGTTCTCTGACGCAAAATGCTATAAAATTCATCATAAGCAATTGGTCTTTCATAAATATCGCCGTCAATAGCACCCACCTTAGCTAAAGAGTCAGCCTTTTCATTGCCCGGAATGGAACAATGAGAAGGGACCCACGCTAAGGTAACCCGGTAATTTTTATCTGTTAAAGCACTTAAAAACCGCCGTATTTTCCCCAGGAAATACGGGGTGTGCTTCACAGGCTTCATCGATCGCAGAGCCTCAATGGCACTGAGATTGTCTGTGAAGATGAAGTAGTGGTCTATGGGCAGGGTTTCGATGATCCCAAGAGAGTACTGAATGGCAGCAAGCTGTGCGACGTACACGGAAGCAGGAGCATCGAGTTTGTAGGAGGCGGTAAAATTTTCGTGGAAAACACCGAAGCCAGTGGACTCATCTAGATTAGATCCGTCAGTGTAAAACCTTTTATCATAACTAACATGTTTAAACTTATTGGAAAAAATCTTAGGGATCTCTTGGGGTCGCAATTGATCCGGGATACCAGAAATGTCTTGTTTCATGGTGGTGTCGAAGAATATAGCATTATTAGAAGTATCTGAAAGTGCGACATTGGAGGAATCGTATGAAGAAGGATTAATATCTTGAGCCATATAGTCAAAATATAAAGTCATAAATCTGGATTGAGATTGAAGGTCGACCAACCTCTCGAAATTTTCAATTACTAATGGGTTCATAACTGTGCATCGAATCAGCAACCGGTAAGAGAGATTCCAAAAACGATGTTTCAACGGAAGAATACCCGCTAACACTTCAAGACTCATCGTATGGGTCGACTGCATGTAACCCAAGGCAATACGCAAACAACGATATTGTATTCTTTCTAGTTTCAAAATATGCGTGTTCGCAGCGGAGCGAAAGCAGAAACACCCGTACTCAAGAACTGACAGTATTGTTGTTTGGTATAACCTCAGAAGGTCTCCTGGGTGGGCTCCCCACCAGGTTCCGGTAATCGTACGAAGAAAATTAATCCTCTGTTGGCATTTTTGTGTCAGATACCAAATATGACAAGCCCAGGTGCATTAAGAGTCGAACCAGACCCCGAGATATTTAGCGTCTTAAACCTGAGAGATCGTTTTACCCGTTAGTAGGAGCTGCAGCTGAGCTGGATTATGCTTCCTAGAAAAAACGACCAGCTCAGTTTTCTCCGGAGAGAATTCGATACCCAGCTTAAGAGCCCATTCAGACAAATTGTCTAAGGTATCTTGCAATGGTCCTTGCAGATCGCTAGCCTCGCTACCAGTAATGGATACAACGCTATCGTCTGCAAGATGCCTTAGCGTGCATGAATTTGCAAGACATTCATCGATGTCATTGACGTAAAAATTATATAAGAGAGGACTTAAACATGAACCCTGGGGAAGACCCATGTAACTAATTCGGGAAGTTGTCGAATCGCCATGTGCGAAATACATATGCTTTTCTGACAACAAATTGAGCAAAAAGTTATTCAAATTTGGTGAAAGTCCCTGCGAATGAAGTTTCGCGCTTAAAACTTCTACAGAGACAGAGTCAAAAGCCCCCTTAATATCCAAGAACGCAGAAGCCATTTGCTCTTTTCGAGCAAAGGCTAGTTGAATTTCAGTAGAAAGCAACGCAAGGCAATCGTTCGTCCCTTTGCCCCGGCGAAAGCCAAACTGAGTAACTGAAAGTAACCCGTTTGTTTCGACCCATTTGTCTAACCGTAAGAGGATCATTTTCTCCATTAATTTCCGGAGGCAAGAGAGCATCGCAATCGGCCTATATGAATTGTGATCAGAGGCAGGTTTCCCGGGTTTCCGAATAGCAATGACTTTTACCTCCCTCCAGTCATGCGGAACAATATTTAGCTCAAGAAACTTGTTGAACAAATTCAACAAGCGTCTTTTTGCAGAGTCGGGTAGATTCTTCAACAGGTTGAATTTTATTCTATCTAACCCTGGAGCCTTATTGTTGCACGACAGGAGAGCCATTGAAAATTCCAACATCGAAAATGGAGGCTCTTCCGTAGTTACTAAAAACGCGTCGCGAAAGGTTTTCTGTTCCGGTACAGAGTCCGGACAGACCTTTTTGGCAAAATCGAGTATCCAGCGATCTGAATACTCCTCGCTTTCATCCGAATCGTCACGGTTCCGCATGCGCCTGGCGGTATCCCAAAGAGTGCTCATCGCTGTTTCCCTCGACAACGCGTTTACGAACCGCCGCCAGTACCCGCGTTTTTTCGCCTTTACTAAGCTCTTCATCTGCCTGGCCAGTGCCTCGTACTTTCGAAGCAGGTTGACAGTGCCGTACTCCCGGTAGTCATTATACGCCGCGGACCTTCGCACGTACAGCTCAGAGCACTCTTTGTCCCACCATTTGTTGGAAGGGCGCTGTCTAATCGTTACCCCGGGTATCGGTTTCGTCTGAGCTTGAGTCGCGGCGTCGATTTTCAAGCCAGCTAAGAACGCGTATTCTTCCTCCGAGGAAGCTCCTCGTGAGTCTCGATAGATTGCGCTAAAATAGACACATAACACTTCCAATCAATATTACGTGTAAGGTCGTAGGAAATATTGGAAGATGATCACTACCGTGGGGATCGTTGATTACTTTCCACTGGCAATCTAACGCTAGTGATGTCGAGCAGAGGGATAGGTCAAGCACGTTTTCACGTGCTGGTGGATTAGGTACGCGTGTCGCTTCCCCAGTATTCAAAACTGTCATATTGAAGTCGTCGATCAAGTTACAGATTGAAGAAGATCGGTTGTCGTCGTACAGCGACCCCCAAGTCCTACACTCTTTTTTTGGAAAAATGCAGAACAATGTTTATAGAGAATACAATGAACGAAACAACTCACTGGTAGCAAGAAGAAGAAGAAGCAAAAGAAAGTTTGAATTTTATCGAGTACTCAATCTACAATTCTATTGATGTCATCGGCACATGCGTCTAATTTTTATTTTAAAGAGGCCTTTGTTCACTCTTGGTTTGAAAAGAGCCAGCATCAAATTAGTTGTATATTGGGCCGGAACCGAACATGCGAAGAAGTGACTGGACCGTTCATTTTTGATCAGTTACATGACTATGTGAAATATTGAATACACCGTCAATCTCAGTATGCATTTCTCACGTGCATTTATGAATCCAAAACTCTATTTTTTGAAATTCTATATTCATAAAATGCTAGAATATTTCAAAATGGAAATGAAGTTCACACAACCGACAATTGTGTAACCTGTTTTTTTCTTTTCTTCCCTCCTGGCTTTCTAGCTAACCGCAGCTGTGCTAGCTTCAATCGCAAGCCAAGTAGGTATACACAAGATCAGCGCACAGCACTTTGGTGTTTGTAAAATTTATGCTAATTTTCCGCCCCTCGACGTCATCAGACACATCGCTAACGAGCTGAGCGTCGAGGAGTGACATGAAAAAATCACTCCACTACGTGTTATACACAAAGGCATAGCCGCGCCGGTAGAACAAACTATTTCACCTACGACAGCTAGTGGTGTAAAATCTGATTTCGATAAAAAATTGCATCCCTCGAGCATCCGGGGCTCTCCGTATCAACATCGTTATAGATGGCGGCTGAAGGATTTATTTCCATGTAGGTATAAAATGTTTTACGACGAGAGTGTTAGAAAACATGGATTGATCGATAGCAAAGTTGAACGAACTTTTAAAAAAATGTAGTTCATTTGAAATTATTCTATACAAAAACAGCATTCGAGTTTACTAAATAACAAAATCCAATCATGTTACTGAAATTCAATGCCCCTCCCTAGGTACCTAATTGAGTCTAGATGTGCACATCTCCGAAAGCTCAGTGCATCATCCCACTGCATAGTGTTTCATTAATATTTATTTCCAATAAATTTAAAATGAAAAATTTCCACTACTAGGTGGAAACGCACTGGGTTTGTGGCAGCTGCTCCCCTCCCCTAGTTTACCAACTGGGAGTGTTGGCGTATTTGCTCACGCGTCATACATCCGTATACATGCACCTGGAATGGGACGCGCTTCCCCTTTATCATGTCGATACGGTACCACACTACTGTGGGAGCTGAATCGATAGGATAAATTGTGTTTATAGAAATAAATAAAATACAAATAAATCCCTCGTCACATTTCGCACCGCGCTAAAGGATTTTTTTTTTTTTTTTGCTGTTAGCCGCGAAGCGCCACTTGTTGTGCTGGTTTTACCGCACAATGCACCACGAATCCTGTTGCCGTCGTTGCTCGAGTCGTAAAAAAAATGCATTCCTATGGTGGGTGAAAGATTAATGAAGGTGGTAAATGTAATATTAGTTTAATCGAGTGTTTAAAAAAACTGAACTTTTGCCTCGCACCACCAATAAACTACAGAGAGTTATAAGATAATTGGAGTATAAGGAAAAAGTGTGAGTCTCTGTATGGAGAGAATCCGAAATCCTTGCCGACCTGTATGCCACAGGGAACTTTATCCCAATGTATGAAACTTTAGTTTCAATAAATTTTCACCAGAATGGAGAAAAAAAGGCCACAGGGCACCGTGCGTTCGCCTGCAATGTTTCCACAGGTTTTCATAGCTTCCATACCAAACAACTCCTGCTGCTACCGTACAAAGTGGGGCTGCATATCGAATAGGGAGCGAGCAGCGAGTAAAAAAAACTGCATCCCTTCTCGTTGCTACAGCAACCGGTGATGTCACGACCGGAGCCAATCATGACAGGAATATTTGGTTTAGTCACGTAACTTGCCCGGCCACCGCGCCTCCAGTTCCGAACAGTGATCAAACCTGGCCGCGCAAATATTAACGTAAAAATATAACGAACAGGTAACCGTGCCTGGCATAGCAACAACCACTTCGGGGCAATTCCCGCGGAGTTGGGGTTCGACCGTAAAGATCGGTTCCCGTTTTGTTGGTTTTGTTTGGTAAACTGGGCGAAAGGCTTGCTTCGAACGTTATTCTTGAACGATCCCGAAGGCACTTTTTCCCGTACTGAATTGGATCCTGAAACGCGAAATATAGAAATCATTGGATTATTGATGGCAGTACTCCGTTGCGGCGAAAGCCTGGTGCGTTCCGTCTCGATTTACCCGATTAGCTTTGTTGCTCGGTCGACATTCGACGGATGCTTGCCAGCGATGTCACAGCTTCTCTCTCACAAATCGGCCGGGGCTGTCCATTCAGAAGCGCGCGCGTGCCGCAGGATGCAGTTTTGAAATATTATGAATTCTTTATTGGTCACTTGGGCGCACGGCATGGCACGGATGGGTGCGCGTTGCGTATGTGTGTAACAAGCGGCAACGATAGATAGTGGTGGTGACGCAGTTGACAATTCCGATGGCGTTTGCCGCACGATAATTGGTAACACAATTTATCGATTGTTGCTGGCCAACGACGACGGGATGCGGGACTATGGGAATGCAGGACAAATCGTGCACCAATTCGGAATATGGATTTACAAGTGCATATCTTGTCATGCTATGAATTTATTGGCTTTGGGCTGTAAATTTATCGCTGACGGTGGTTAGAGTGTTGTTTGCATTTTTATCCTGGCATTGGGCGGTGGTCAAACAGGAGTCCAGTGTGTGTGTAAGTTTTTTTTTAATTCTGGCTTCACTGGAGAACAAATTTATTGCATTCTAGCGCGTTGACAGATATTGATAAATTTTGCGGTCTAATCGAATGGCTTTTGTCATGAGTGCACTAATGCGGCAATTGCCATACCTAGATGCACTGATGATTCAACTAAAATGGGGTTGAGTATTAAATTGAATTACTTCTCTTTCGGTAAAAATTTTCCTTCTATCGACTATGAGCATGCACCACTTCACATTTCGACAGTGATGTAATTATTGAATAAAAATGATTTTAGAAATAATTAAAATTAATTTTTATTTCGACATATATTCAAGACATTTCATTGCGTTCTTCCATTCATGTCAGTATCATTACTTTTGCAAGCTAATTTCATTTTTGAATCTGGCTCGATCAAGTTGATAGAAAACGTAACAAGCAGTGGAACATGATTGTTGTTTTAATTGAGCTGATTTCGTTTGTTACCGATGACGGGTTTTTCAAAACCAAGCGTAAACCAAGAGAATTTAGAATGAAATCAAAACGTGAAGCGGTTTTGAACGGAAAACCTCAACAGATATCACTTAAAACCTACACTGAAAGATGAAGTGTTTATATGATAGTCATTTATAGTCAGAAATGTGCAGAATTAACACTTTAAATAAAGGCGCAAATTTTCAATATCCAGAAGCCGGATATTGAAAATTTGCGACTACTAATTCTTTACCTAACATTATCAGAAACTTATAGAAACATCTGGGCCTTGAGAGAAAAAATGACGTTCGATAGCCACTTAAAATTTTTTTTAGTTATTAATAATTTAAAGAAATACCTGTAACACATCAACATGTTATATATAAGCAGTCGTCGGGCATTTGAAGTAAGAAACTTTAAATCAAGATGCTGGCATTGTCCTGCATTTATCAGACAAAAATTCTAAAATTCATCAGAGCACTAGAAATTAGTCATTTCGATGAAAAGCATGCTTAACTCTAGCTTCGCCGGGTTTATTAACCTGTTAATTAAATTTTCGAACTAAATTTCTATTTTCAACAACGGGTTTACCCGTTAACATTCAAGTTCGATAAGCAGACAATGTGTGCTGTAGGGAAAGCGAAAAATAAGCGAACTGGAAATATGATACAGATTTTGGAAAAAAATACCGCATCCCGACGGGACATGAACCCCCTATCTCCCTGTCTCCGGCATGGTGTTTTTCGCTTTCCTTACTGCACACATTGCCTGCTTAATGAACTATTAATGCAATAAAAAAATAAAAAGTGAAAATAAAAACAGGTTTTTGGACAGAAAATGAATGATCTGATATTGGAAATTTAATTTAAAACCACACAAAAATTTACTGTTATCCTGAACATCGCAGAGTCAGAACAACATTTTATATAAATCAAGATTTTGGTTTAATTAGTGGCTTTAGTAACAGCTTACAATGCATGTGAAATATGATTGTGTTGAAATTGAGTAACGTACACCCAACGCAAACGGGGAACATTTTATTACATAGGGCAATTTTTCATTACTTATTGTGTCTTATGACTGCGCATTATACACAAATAGTAATAACCGAAAAGTAACAAAAATTATGACGGGCATACGCTTGTATATGTTTCTGCAGGAGAACATACAACCAAGCACCGCAGTGCATGTGTTAGCAAGACTTCACTCGCTGCATTTGTATTGATGCAACGATCAGATTCATTTTTGCTATTTTCATCCACACATAATGAGAATCTCACCCGTCAACCTCAAATGTCTAATTAGAAACACTTTCGTTTCGTCCCCCAGTGTTTACATGAAATGAAAATATGTTATACTGTCTGAACAGAGTTGCCGAAGTTGCGAATATTGTTCTGGATGGGCACGAGTTTTGTATTGTCAAACAGGTGCAAATGAGTTTCCATGAACCAATGAGTATGTGTTTTGGATAGCTTGCAAGAAAGCGAATGTTTTTGTTTTTCTCTAACACAGTTTACAGATCGTGATGTCATTTAAAGACGCATTTCAAGTCTTTGAAATCATCAACGTTTGCATACTCTATGACGGGGAAAATGCTGCTTGGCAGCTTTTGTCATATTCTTTCTCTACTCCGTATGCATACAACGAGCGAACTAATACACGCTCACCGGATGAATTGGAGATTGAAGAAACTTGTAACATGTGCAACATATGCGACGGTGTGTGATTTTTTTTTACTTAAGATGGAAAGGGAGCAGTTTTTGCATGTGGTTGCATGTGGTTGAAACGACCATTATTAGATAGTCGTACTTCCGTAACACGTGCTAAATATATGACAGTATGTGTTGTTACTTGACTGGGGAAGAATTTTATTGCCTTTTTAGTAATAGGTTTGTTACCTTAAAGGCAATTTTGCGCTATTGCTTCTAAGGTAATAAGGAAAAGTTTTGCGTGTATTGTGTTGATTGAGTTTTTTTGCAGATTGCTAGTCTATACTTGATTAGATATAATTGTGCTGCTTGTTCTTATAAGTGGGGTACTATGAATCTTTAAACATGTTCGTGACAAGTCCTGACCGGACGGTTACGGACATTTTGCCCAATTATATGCTTGTTATATGATTTTCTTTTGGGCTAATTTGCCACACATAAACAAATTTGATTTAATTATTATTATATTAAAAAGTTGTTGGTCGACGTGACAGTAGACCATAACAACTAAAATTTGATTGCAATTGTTTTGTGAAAAAAACTTAAAACTCTGTTTTGTTTGCATATGCATATTTGCGTTTTTACACGTTTTCTGGCTATGAATGCATGAAACTTCGTCAGTTTTTGTACTTAGAAAATGTTTTAGTTTAATCATCTGACAGGTAAGAGATTATCGGTGTCCATAATGGTTCGATGTAGGGGAAAGTTGGTAAAGACGGACACTGCGGGTAAGATGGACACTTTCAATATTTCACAAACTAGAATGTATTATGATAGTTGAGTGATGCGAATACCTTCTTAATAGTGTGTTAATGCTTTTGAGTTGCATTATCCGTTTTCAGCAAGCAAACTGTCAAATTTGTAAGTAAAACAAAGAATATCTTCGTGAACGCGCTATTTGATGTAATTTTTATTTCACGGAAAATAGTGACAAACTCGTGAAACTTACGTGTTTTCATTTGTTCACAACAGTAAAGCGATTAATTAGTCTTTCTTCGGTTTTCTAGTGAAAATTCAGCAGATTTCGATGTTCCGATGAAGAGCTACATCGTTTGAAAAATTTCCAACCAGGTCGGGCAAGACGGACACACTAAGGTAGGGAAAGATGGACACACGGGTTTTCCAAGAATTTTCACATGTAGCATCTGTTGTGCACTACAGATGTTCACAAAGTACACCCGCGAAAGAAACCAGCAGATATTAATCACTTAGCAGTTAGAACTGGCCATATAGGCGAAGAATTTTCGCCTTCATCGAAACCCATCCTCTCAAACTGTTCACGTGATGTATAGATGGACTCTAATAACGTAGAGTAATGTATGGCCATCACTTAACACATAAATCTAAAGAATATTTAACATACTACATCTTTTTTGTGAGTGTCCACCTTTACCTTCGTAGTGTCCATCTTACCCACCCCAAGTGTCCGTCTTTCCCAACCGTGTCAAAAAACAGCAATTTGTAGTCTCATTTTTGAAGACCCAAAACACATAAAACTTGGAGGAAGTTCACTAATACCAAAAATGATTATGAAAACAATTGACCTTAAGCTACAGTTTGTATGACTACTGCGATCTAAATAGCAATACCTAAGTAATTATTTAGATTAAACCTCAGGGTGTCCGTCTTTACCTACTTTCCCCTTCACGCGTCCTCCGCCCGGGTGAGTTTTGCTCAACTACGGGTTTTTGGAGTGTAATGACTTTGCGAGGTGTGTCGGCTTTAATGTAGGCGTGTTTCAAATTGGAGTAAGGTATGTTCCGTCGATGATATCGTTATCAATTTAACGGCTACGCAATATTTACTTTCGTTTGCCTTTGTAATAAGTTAACTTCGCGCGCAACATTGTTCGTTTCGTCACTTACCAGGGTGACCAAACCCTACCTTTCCGTCGCAGTCGTGGAAATGCAGAGGTAAACTCGGTCTCCGACAACAACGACTGTGAGACCTCCTTACTTACAATCTCCTTCTTTACCCTAACGGACGCAAGGACGCACAGTGGTCGGAGTCAGGAAAAACCTCGATTTTTCATGTCAATATTTTTTTATGTTTTGCATTTCTCCGAAGATTCTTAAACTGTGAACGACCGTTTCCCAAAGTTTCATGACAATCGGTTGAGATATCGATTTTTGGTCGCACTTTGAATGTTGCTATATCAGGCAATTCCGATGATTTTCATGTTTGAAGTCACAATTTTTAGCTTAATTCCAAACACCTGTAACTCCCTCAGTCTTGATCTGATTTTGATTCAACAAGTTTAATTTCGAAGGGAAATTCATGTACTTTTAGGTAAATTTTTAGGACTTGCGAAAAATACAATCAATTTTTTAAACGAGGTGAAACATATTTCAGGGAAGCCAAAAAATCATATATGTATTTCTAATTTCATCTCTACTGTATAATCTTGTAAAATAGTTCGAAACGCTCGCACAATCAACAGCCAATGGTAATTTTATTGTACATTTCAGATTTTGGGTCCGATTTTGCACATTAGGGAGATATTTTGAAAATAAAAACTATAGAGACGTATGCTGCCCATAATCGCATACCAGTCCCATCTGGAAATTCATCAAGTTGAGAAAACAGCGCTTGAAGATATTTTCCATGTTTCGGGTAATTCACCTGTTTGGGGTGGGTTATTCTCATTTTTTCGACATAATGTAGTAAAATAGACCTTAAGCATAGCTTCTTTATCAAAGAATTGCCTTTTTCGTGAAAATTACAATGAAAAATAAGGAAGAGACTGATATGCGACTATTTGGGCCATCGAGTAGCAAAATAATCGCATATCAGTCTCACTTTCAACCGCTCGGTGTTGGAGTAGTAGGGTGGGGAATCTTTATATGGAAAAAACGAAACTTGATAGCAGAGAGCCAGAACCAAGTTTTTTTTGTTCTATTTGGAGCCCCAAACAATCCTAAATTTATCGGAGGTCGAATTGTTTAGTCTCCGCTTGTCGCATTGCATTTGAAATTTATATGGAGATTTTTATGGAAAATTCAACGTTTTTGCATTTTCCATTCTAAAGAGCTCATAGTGGCTCAAACCATAAATTTCATGATTTCAAATGGTATGTTTTTTGATGCCTAACAACTTGGCTGAAGACATCAAAGAGCTAGGGTGTCCCAAAAATACTGGAGCTGTTCAAAGTTGAAGTAGGTCGAAATTTATGTTGCAAATCATTTTTTCTGCCAACACTACCAGTGTACCGGCGTTAGTCAGAATTCCATCAGAAGTAACCTTTGAAACACGTTGTAGATTCTACCTACGCCTAGAATATTGACCTGAATTTGTTTGTTTGATCCAGCTGAGTGTATAAACTCGTTACGACAGGTTATTTCTGATGAATAGGCTACTGGCGGTACATTGGTAATGTTGGCAGAAAACAAGATTTTCAAAATTTAAATCGACATACCCAACTTTAAACAGCTATAGCTCTTCTTAAAGACATCCTAGCTCTTCAGAGTCTTTTGCAAAGTTGTTGGGCATCTAAAATACTATACTTTTACATAATGTAGTGCATCATTATCTTTATCGAGCTCTCTAAAAAGGTAAATGCAAAAAAGTAGGTTTTCCCATATAAATTTTCATACAAATTTGAACTGCAATGCGTCAAGCGGAGACAAAACCAATCGACTTCCGATAAGTTCAGAGTTGTTTGGGGCCCCAAAAGGAACTTAAAAAACTTGGTTCTGGAAAATCGATCACTTTTCCCCACCCTAAGGAGTAGTCATATTGGCTGCATGGAGAATGGCGGAGACGTTCACCCATCACTAACCCCTACTTTAAGGCCGTCTTAGAGAAAGCAAAATATAAGGTTGAAGTCTTGGATATGCTACTGGACAAATTCCTTTCTTACGTTTTCAGTGTTTCGCAATACGTGCTGAATAAAACTATTCTGCAATAGCCCGTGCATTTAGCATATTGCAAAGGTGGCATTGAGAAAGAGAAGTTTCCAATTTCATTACAACAGTGACTTCACGGAAGACGACAGCGATGAAAAGAGGTACGACCTGTTTTTAGCTAATCAACTAAAAACGATTTCTTCTGAGTTCTGACAATTTCAACTTGAATGATCATTTGAAGTGAGCAGATCATCCACAGGAAATTAACCCTTTACAGAAAGCAGCATTGCTCAAGGCTGTTATCCCTCTGGTTGACGAAACCAATAACCTTTCGGGAACGAACTCTCAGAAAAAGCTGCAGTTTCAGTGTCTACTTAAAATTACCTTGTGTGTGGAATTTATTTGAAACAACCTTGCATAATTTAATTATTTGATGATTTATTAGCAATAAAAAGCTTGAAAAACAACGCCAAATATTTTTTTAAATGAAAAAAAAATATGGCCATACTCAGGAAAAATAATTGGTGGGACTGATATGCGATTATTTTTAAGATGGGACAATTTGACATCACATTTTTTCTGACTTTTTCAAATAAAACATACTTTTTTATTTCCTCAATCGATAGCAAAGCAAGAAACAGATGGAATCTGATATTTAACTCAAAAAACGATGAAAATCCATATGGGACTGGTATGCGATTATAGGCAGTATGGTGGTCAGTTGTTAAATATTCAGTTTCGCATATTTAAACAAAATGATTGACTGGGAAGTATACATTAGGTTTTTTTAGTAGTCTCAAGCATTTTTATATAAACTTGTAAACCGCTTCCAGTACTACATACATCATACATCTTGTATGAAATGAGGATAAATTGAATTGAAGAGAAAAAATAAATGGTCTTTTATATTTCCAATAACTAACTCCCATACAAACTACCGTACAATCTTATAATTTTCCTTAAAGGACCTTCAATTGGTCGTCGAATGATCTTGAATTGGTCAAACGGCCTAAAAGCTAAAAATTTTTCAAAATAAAATAAACTATAACATGTCGATTTTTGGACCATTCATAAAGGAGTACCCTAAGATCCGAACAAAAAAATACGAGTCTAAAATTTTTCGATGAAGAAGAAGTGAGCGAACCACCCCGATATTCATCTTAGCAACTATATTCTTCTCATCGCTTTTATTTCGCTCTTCTCAATGTTCTTAACCTCCGACTCAGAGCTGCGGAAAGTCAATATCATACTACTGACATTACGCCAAAATGATACAACACCAGAATCAGCCAACTACGATGCTTGGTTCATTACAAAAGAGTTTGCGATGTTTCGATGATTCTGTTAGCGTCAACTCTCACTCTCATTTTTTTCTTGCTATCTTTCTCCATCATTCGGGTATGGCTGTACTGAGATTGAACCAGCAGAAATATCAAGTTCATTTTGACAGCATGATGTTATTAGGATAGCAAACATAAAATCAATGATTTTTCTTCAATTGATATGTATGATATTGATATATGGTCGGCGTGCGATCAGACTGAACTAAGCGCCGTTTTCTCAGATTGAGTTATTGACACCCAGTGGATATGAGTAGTAATAATCTATCTATTATGAAGTAACGAAATCGTTTGAGCATTTGATAACGATATTATAACAAAAATTCTCTGTAGCAGCTTGCCTACACCGCAATCGCGGCGGTAAATGTCTTTCGACGCTTGGTTCGGTTTGGCTGCACGCCGACTAAAAGCATTGTCAATAAACAACTATTAAGGCTCGAATACACACACGGCGTATAAGGCGTAAACGCACCTTCCGTTGGGACGCCTTTCAACCAGAACCTTCTAGCTTTGTCTTCTAGTGAAGAAGGTAGTACGCCTTCAGCTGCGTACTTGACTGCCTTCCGTGTAGACGCATCGTGCCTTCCACGCGGTCTTGTGTCGCCTTCTTTTAGCGAAGGCGCTGGCACGCCGTGTTGTATCATTTTCCGCCTGCTGGTAATTCTAGAAGTGTGTTGCCTTATTTTTTCTTCCAACAAACATAAACAAACATGAATTAGGTGGCGTGACGACAAGAAGGTTAGCGCACGCTGGAGTTCGAGACGGCGTGATTGCTCCTTCCGTGTAGTCGAGTGGAAGGTGGCAGATGCTAGAAGGCACATTAAAAGGTTTTAAAAAGGTACTGACAATTTTCGTCAGGAAGGCGTTGTCACGCCGTGTGTGTATTCGGGCCTTTACTTCGTTTTGTAACTGAGCGTATTTAAGTTTGGTACATTTTGAATCTGTATGATCATTCATTTTTATTCTCAGTAGAGAATATGCTTTTTAACACCAATTGTAATAAACACAACACCAATTGTGATAAACAAATTCTATTATTTTTTTCAAATAATCTCATATCTGAAAACTAATATTCCATTTTTAGTTACTCTTTGAGTTTATGAATTTGACTCTTGAATATCGTGCTTGTTGTAGCTTAAACCAAAAACAGTGTTAGTTCGCGGCAAAAAATGAATCGCGGGTGGCAAAACAGAAAACTTTTAACTATGTATGGGTATGTATATTTTTTGGCACGGTTCAACTTTGAAACTGTTCAATTTCAATTTCAGTCATGTTTGGTTTTGTAACAAAATCTAGTTAAACAAATATTAAATTAAAATCGATCATCCAAATTATTCTCATTTCAATGATCTTACCAATGGCAGAGCAAACGCTAGCGTAGCAATCCCAATACAGCAAAGAAAATCAAATTTAAAAATCACAGGAGGGTTGTGTGCAAAGCCACGACCGCAAGGTTGAAGTAGAATACTTTTATACATTCTACTTACGGCTGTAAATTAACCTACGGCCGGCGTATCGGTTCGCGCCGCTTATCGCGTTTAGCCTGGCAGAGGCCTAATGCGCACGGCCAACACAATAGAAAGGTGTTTTAACATTGAAAATTAGACACGGCTTTACTGGAGTAAGTGTTGACAAACCGCCGCTATCGTACGAAAAATGACGCGCGTCTAAGAACACCCGAACTGTTTCGCCGTGCCGCTTCCATTTACTTCCTTATTACATCGGCCTTAGGGAAGTACCGGCTGCACCTATCGCTGAGGCTGTTACCATACTGCTACTGGTACCCAAAGCTATTAACTCTTCAAATTAAGTGTTTTATTTGTCCTCAAAAGAACAGTGTTCAATTCCATATCGGATATGATGCAATCGCATCTCTGTAATATTACCGACAGTAATATTCTTCTGAACAAAATGATCCTACTTTTCCATTAGAGGAAGTGCCGGCTGATGTACCGCAAAAATCTCGCCCGATCGCTCGCGTTGGCGTTCAGCCTGGCAGAGGCCTGAGACGTGGTGAATAACCACAGGGCAAGTGATTTGTTTAATTTGAGGGCAGCCACAGGCGCGACCCGCTGCTATGGTCTGTTACTGCTGAGTGTCGATATCTGCTGTTACTGCTGTCAATGTTGTGGACGGTCCATCCAGCTCACCTTCCGACTAATGAATGTAGCTAGTTTTCCCAGAAACACTCTTTTATAGCCGAAGGGTGCTACGTAATAGGCCACGCCTTTCAGTTCAGGTTTACCATTTCCTTATGTTCTTTAGACGAATTATTCCACAATTCGCATATGATTTTTGTATCCAGCGAATAAACACCGATGGTGCTCTCACACACGCAACGGTTTTAACCCGTATCTTATTGCGGTTTGTAACATCAAGCGATTTCGTTTGCTCGCTGTTGCGTGTTGCATCATGTTGCAACTTGGCAGCTGGGAGACGACGAAATTCTGTTTATGCTGATTGATTGAATCGACTTCATATTAGCTCTGCATAGTCGAACTAACCGCATTCACGGTCCAACAGGGCAGTTTGTTATTCAAAGATGGTCATGCTGATCGCAACCTTTGCGCTGCCCCTGCAGTGGGGGGTTTACTAAATAAAGTAAAAGTAAAAATTAGACAACTACAACAGAATTTAATTGCATCCCGCACAGAATGTCTGCTTGTGTTGATGCCAGAAAATTATTAACCTTCAATTATTTCTTTATTTGCCTTGAAAAAAGCATGTTGCGGTTCAGAATCGGTTGTTAATTACAACCTTTGAGCTGCCCTAACATTGGGGAAATTAAGATACACGGACAACATGCACTGTGGAAGCTATTTCACGTTCAGTAAATTAGACGGGTGCGACAGATTTAAATTGCTAGGATGCAACACAGAATGCTTGCTTGCGTTGACAAAAATTATTAACCTCCAATGACTTGTTCATTTGCCTTGAAAAAGGCATTTTGATTTCCGAAATTGGATTTCCTGATGGCAATCTTCATGCTGCCCCAACACGGGGGAATAATGGCTGTCTGGCGACACACGCTGAAAAAAACCGCGCTGCTCCTGAGACGTGGTGACCAACCACAGGCAAATGTGCTGCTGCTAAGGAAGGACTGCTGTTGTCGCTGTCTAGAACTATTAAGTGATGGGAAACTTATCGATACTTATCGATAATATCGATAAATGCTGGTCATCGATATTATCGCTAATTTTTTGACGTTAACGATAATTATCGATATTTAAGGGTGAGCACAAGTCAGTGCGGTAGGCTACTGGAGGAGACCAAAAAGAAGGAGACCTCACCTACCCTACCCCAGGAGTTGCTTTTGCCGCTAGGTATTTGTTGAGTGCTGCTATTCGACAAGATTTAGCATTGTTGGGGGTGGTGTAAAGGTTCGCCCCGGGTGTCACTGAGTTTCTGAGAAATAATGGTAACTAAAAAGGTATTTATAGTTTTTAGTTTCCTAAGAACAGATGAATTCGACAACTTAGTACTGGAGTACTTTGAAAAAATATCCAAACTTTTTGCACCATCTCATAAAAAGCAATGATACGAAATTGTAATAAAATGCATTTTCATTGGCTTGCCAACTCTTATAATGTGATGGACATGCATAGAGTTCTCCAGGTGCGTTTGTATTAGTGTGATGTTTACGATTTATTTTTTGTTAGCTGTAAGAATTTTTTGTCACTCGGTAGTTTTTATGCTCTCTTTCAGATGACAGGTTTCACAGGTGACAAAAAATTCTTACAGCTAACAAAGAAAAATCAAATACATCGCACTAATACAAACTTACTAACTGAGAATTACTATTGGTAATTCTCTGGAAATTGTTTAGTTTAACTTGGAACTGTTTAAGTTTGAAGTATCTGTTACCCAACAAACAATTTTTAGTTTCACTAAAAATCCAAATCAACGAATTTGTTGCGCCAAAAAAGTATCCTGATTTATACAGGGGGTAGACAAAATAATTGAGATGAATAAAATTCTCTCGAATTTTAAATCGCCAGAACTTTACGAATAATGAATCAATTTTGATAACCGGTTTCATTTCACTGGCAAACAGTATTATATTAGTATTACTTGGGAACTTGGTGTGACCAACCTACACCGAAAATGTTTCGGATTTCAAGAGTGTGTCAAAGTGTACATTTTTGCAACGCATAGAAAGTTTTAGGCAACCTAATTGTCTATCTAAAATACTTCGTTTAAAAAAATCTGAGATCACCGATATTTTCTAAAATCATTTTTTGTTTTTAAAATTGTATTTTTTTCAGAGTAGGATCTTTAACTCATTTTTTTATATTTTTGAAGGAAAATTCAGATAATTTTTACTAAGATATATTGATTCATAAGAAAAGTTCAAATACAGTTAGGTTTTCTTACGCGGGGGATACATCCCTCGTGAAAAAACCATGTTAATTCAGAAATCCGCTTGATAAACCGCTTTAATTAGAAAATTCGCTTAAAAAACCACAATAATTTGAAAATCTGCATAGATAACCTTTTAGAGAAAATCCGCGTGAAAATAATCTGACCTTTTGAAATGTTAATCCAGATAAATTTTCAAACGCAAGTTTGCAAAGTTGCTTGGTTTTATAAAACCTTCACACCCACAATCTTCGATTGAATTCTGGTAGAGTGCTGCAAGTTCAAAGAAAATTAGTACCCAACAGGGAAAAAACCGCCAAAATCAACACCCATACTTAATAAATTCATACCTCGATGATTCCTTGGCGAATTTTCAAGCTTTAGCTACCAATGAACCCGAAATAAATTCTGATTTATTGACAACATATAAACCTAAGTGAAACAGAATGTCAGAAAAAGTTCTACGCGTTGCGAAAATGTACACTTTGGCACACACTCCGGAAATCCGAAACATTTCCAGTGACCCTTGGTCACGTCCAGTTCTCAAGTAATACTGGGAAACTAGGACAGTTTTCCAGTAAAATGAAACCTGTTTTGTCAGAATTGATTCATTTTTCGTGAAGTTTTGGCCATTAAAAAATTGACAGAATTTTGCCTGCATCAATTATTTCCCTTATTATACAACCTTCAAAATGAACTTCGGCTTGAAACTACTTGTAGAAAGCACTCCTGGCGGATAACCCGAAGACTTTCCAAAACAAACTGTTTAACTCGTCCGGTTGTTTGAATTTTCATTTGCAGTATCGTAAGATTTGTCATTCAAGGCCTTAACACAATCGATTCGTTGCGGCTGCGTTTGCGGCAATTTGACAGTTAGCCCATACATTTACTGTCACATTGACGTCAACGCAACGCAAACGTATCCATTCTGTTTGAGCCATCACTGTCTCTGTTTTTAACAAACTTATATAGCAAAATTGCATTTGTCGAATAACGTTTGCGGTAAAAAAATTGACAAAAATTGCCGATTTTTCATGGGTTTTCCTTTAATCGCACTGACGAAACTACTCATGCGTCATCAATCATAGTAACCCATGAGTTAGCAAAAAAAAATTGACAGCTCTATCAGTCAAACTCTAACTGGTATGGCGAAAAAAGTGAAGTGTGCGCGTTCGAAGAATGGTACCCCGCCGCGTCAAAAACGGACATCGTGCGGCACTTTGTGGACGCCGGGTATGCCGGTTCTGGCATCTACAACATCTTGACACTATTGGACAACGATCAGAGCATCGAAAGAAAGCCCGGTTCCGGGCGGCCAACGACCCTGAGCCACAAGAAGCTTCAAAGGATGCTGAAGAGGAAGACCGAGGGAAAGGTGGCTAAATCGCTGCGTGCACTTGGCCGAGAGGTTGGTGCTTGCTCTAAAACAGTGAAAAAGCATCTGGAGAACATGGACATACATGCAGGAAGCGGCAGTCCCGTCCACTGGTCTCGGAGTGGCAGGCAATGACGCAGCGACAGCGGTTGAATAAGATGGTCAAGTCGATTTTCCCGGCAAATCGCGACGTGGCAGTGGTATTGGACGACTAGACCTATTGCACCCTGGATGGCAACGACTAGCAAGGTTCTTCGTATTTTACCTCCCCCACGAAGGAAGTGAGCACCGAGGTAAAGTTGATTTCACAGACCAAGTTCCCCAAGAAGGTGCGGCTGTGGCTAACAATCAGCGAAAAAGGGGTGTCAAAGTTGCTCTTTTTTCGCTCCGGGCTGGCCGTGAACGGAAAAATTTATAGTACGAAGTGCCTGACAGAAGTTGCGTCGTTCATCAAGAAATACCATAAGCGCGAAGACACAGTGTTCTGGCCAGATTTTACGTCGGCCAACTACTCGAAGCGATCGCTGGAGGAGATGGAGCGGCTGAATATCGATGTGGTACCGAAATCGGCGAATCCGCCCAATGTCCCCACCTGCTTCCCATCGAGAATTTCTGGGCAAACTTGAAGCGCAAGATCTATTCCAACAATTTTGTCACAAAAACGGAGGAGGAATTAATAAAAAAACGAAGGAAGAGCTTAACAACATGGCTACATGCATGTTTTCGTCCGCCATGGCGAATGTTCCGGTTAACTGCCGGAAGGCTGCACGCAAGGACGTAATATTTTTTGTGAGGAAGCTAACATGATAACCTTCCATGGGAAATTTATCCAACTCAATTATCTGTCATAGTTTTTTTTTCATCACCATCTGAAATTGTTTTTTTTTCATCACCGTCTGAAAAAAAATTTTTTAACGCAAACTTTATCTGTCAAATTATCGATACTTATCGATAATATCGATAAAAGTCCCGGAATTATCGATTGTTATCGATGTCCGTTTTGGGCGATATTTCCCATCACTAGAACTATTATGAGCGGCTCCGGCTGGAACAGGCTCTTATATAGGCCAAATAGCATGTTTTCAATTACAAGGTATATGATCCTGTCGACCGTGCTTGGGAAGCAAGCATATAACGACCAACCAGAGGTCGAATTTTTCGTTTTGACAAGGCTTGACTATTTTCAATAGTACAATAGTGTGAATAATAAAATTACAATTATATTATTTTGGGAAAAATCTTAGAAGATTTTCCAATCTATTGCTGCAAGAACGAAGGAAATCCATCGAATACTAACCGATTTATTAGCATTTGAAATTGGACATATTTTTCACTTTTTTCGGTTTTAGATTTTCATTTCACATCCCTATGTAGCCGGACTTCCTGAGAGAAGTATTCTACTTCAAAAATCCTGATAGCAACAAACTTTAAGCTGGCACTGAAATAATCACGCTACTGAACCGATTTTTGATGTTCCAAAAATCACCTAGATTTGCATTGCAGTGATATTTCCGAGTAAACTCTGTACATTCACGACGGTTGACAATGGAAACCCGAAAATGGCAACAAAAGAGACAAGATATTGATTCACTTGTCGGATCCCCACGCTTACTGTGATGGTTACTGGCTGTTCATTAGAGAAAAAAACGAGTGCGATGATATTTTCTTTCTCGTCATAGTCAACATTTTGCTTGGATTAATCGCAGCTCTGCTCCGACTACTCGACTGAATCGAAAGGTAAAATTAAGATTACGTTTACTTAAAAAAAAAGAAGTAAAATTTCACAGTAAATTGGACAAGTAAGAGCAATGAGATAAATAGAGGCGTTGAGATGAATATAAGAGCGGTTACCCTATTAGAATTTTAAGTATAATCTGAGCATAAAAAAATTGATTATAAAAATGCCTAACGGCACTTTAGGTGGTTGAATTGCTATCAACATTCACATCAGAAAAGAGTTCATGCTACTAAATGGATGTACATTGAAGATGGTAAACTAATCTCAAGTTGCCATATATGTGGTTCCCTGTGCAATTTCACTAGCTCAGATCCATCACGGAGGAGCTGTTATGGAATACTTAATAGCTGATGAAGTTCTAAAACTGATAGAAAATGTTGCTGTGTTAGAACGTCATGCAAGTGGCAAACTGCAATGACGAGAAATTTAACAAAATTGCCGAGTGCGCTTGATAGGAAGACAATCATATGATTCTCCTATCGGATGAAAGCAAATACCAAGAGTGCAACTGTTGCGTATTGCATATTGCCGATGTGCGACTGGGGAAAAAAATCTGTTCGTGTTAGCGTTATCTGGTGGTAGACATGAGTATCAAGTTTGAAATTCTTCTGTGACATTGAGCTATAGCCGTTTTTATAAAGACGATGTGAAGTCTTCAAAAAGAAGGCTACTTTTTTCTAATTAATCGATGTGAATTTTTCAAAACGGATTCTGCCTTGTTAGCAGAATGTGCCGAAATATCGCCAAGGAATACGCGAACAAAAAAAAAAGCTTGGGAACCGCTGACGTAAGCGACAGCGAGTAAAATTTTCAGTACGAAGCTTTTTACAAAAATCGTTTGTATAATAAGCTTGTGGACGAATTTCTACAATCAAATATGTATGTAATATGTAGAATGAAAGAACGGACGGACTCGCGTTGAACACTGTTTATAGGTATACGGAGGCGTCTCGTCCACCTGTTCAAACTGTTCATAGGACAGGTAGACAATCTCAGACAAAAAGTTAACCGTTTCACATTTATGGAGTGGATGGAAAATCATCGAAGGTAATTTATTTGTAATTTTTATGTTATCCCGAAAATGCTTATTCTGTTAACAACTTGTCAACCTGATGGGCTACACTTCAAACTACGCCATACAACTCACACGCAACGCACTCTCAGTAATAACCAGAGCCTGACAAAGGCATTTTCAATTGACAATTATCAGGTTATAGTGACGCTTTGACCCGTTGCTTTCAATTGAGAAGCTTTTGTATCATTTTCGAGCACTTCGTGAGTCACATGACACCCAGTCGAAAGCTCTTGCTGTGATTCTGACAACTGGAGGTCTTGAAATTGATACAAACGCTTTTCAATTGAAAGCGAAGATTATCACCATCACTCTCACATGACGATTCTCAATTGAAAATCACAATGAGCGCGGACGGAGACAGAAAGCTTCCATACACTGTACTTCACGCATATATATGGAGGAAATATTGATCGGAACTTGCGTAATGTATTTATTGGATGCCATTGCCGTTCTAACTACGGCTTGCGGTATTAGAAAACTACCATCAAACGACGCGATTCGGTGCTAATTTCAATTGAGACGCTGAAGGAAAGAAAAGTCTCTCTCCCGTCACTCTCTTCGTCGATTGAAATAGTGTTTAGTTTCATTTGAAACGATCCGATGAACAACAGACGGGAAAAAGAGGAAGAAGTGATTCGTTGACAGTAGCCGAAAGGAATCAAGTGAAAATGAAACTGTTCGAATCGAAATGACAGCGCGAGTATATCAGTTTCATTGTTTTTTTTTTCTTCATATATATCAGTTTCATTGTTTTGTTTTGAAAATGTAGAGCCCTGATTAACGGTACTATTTTACCTTTTCTTCCTTCACGACGATCAGCACCTTGAGTCCGTATGGTACCGGACGAGGAATTAATTATACATATAGCCCAAAGAATACATTCCTGGTTAACTAGTTAACCAGTCGTTAGGAAAAAAAAAGCAATTTGTATCCCTATCCCAAAATGTTGTTGTAACTTGTAATTCTACGGCTGAAGCGTATTAAGAGTTAAAAACACTTTACGGAAATGTTAAGTGAAAAATTGTGTTGTGATTGGATACGTCGCTTTAAAGACTATTGTCGACTGCCCGCATGAATGAAGGTCAAAAATTTTCGAAGACGCTGCACAACTATTGACTGGTCAATTTATACGCTCCTGAAAGATCATTACGTCTTTATTTGAAACCGCGCAGTCGACTCTATGGTTCCCACGATCCGATTCGCGCCATATGCCACCGCTTTAATAAGTTTTATGAGTTATTTGACTTTAATAGGCCGATCAATGCATTCGTTAAATTTATTTTTTTTACTCATCATTTTCAGATGAATATTTAAAGTGAAATAAATATTGTATAAATAGTTATTTCCGGTCAATTGTATCATATGCGGCCTTAAATCGACGAAGAGATGGAGCTAGGGACTCTATCAATCTACTAGTGGCTAGAGATGGTCGGGTTTGATGTTTTTCAAACCCGTACCCGACCCGAACCCGAATTTTTTTTTCGGTCGCAACCCGAGCCCGACCCGAACCCGAAACTTTTTTTCGTTCAAACACGAACTACGTACGGCCTAATTCTTAGAGACGATGAAGTCAATGAGTCATAAGCCGTTTTCGTTGCTGAGCTGGTTGCCGCTGAACTTTACGATAACCGCTTTTAACTCCGCCTCCTGGTGGACATGAGTGTTGTAATCTTCGGTGATGATCTCGATGTTATGTGTCAAACAGCGGTAGTATCCACAGCCAGTGACGCGTAAAATTCATCCTTATGTACTGCCGCAGCTCTGGAAGATGGTATAACCATCCCGGAACGTACGTACACCTCCTGCAGTGCTACGATTTTGAATTCAATTTATCAGCAAGTACTCGGGTGTTTCCAATGAAATTGAGAAATTGGCAGTTCCATGTTCCGAGTCCCCAATCGTCAACCCGTTTTCGAGTTTTCTTGTTCTGCGTTCGTCGCTAAGTTATTTTTCCTGGTGTAGGCTCGCATGACCCGCAACTAAGCCCCTTGTCTCACAGGAGTACCTCCCAGCAAACCACATTAACATTGTGTAAAATTAACGTAACGAATTTGACACCCAGACAACGAATGTGTCCTTAAGAAGGATATAAAAATAATTGTCAAATTACTGTACGCGCTGAATAATCATTGCGTTATGCTTTTCTCAGAACATTTTTACGAAATCAAATCAATACTTGTGCGAATTGAGGGAATTTCTCATACTCGAATTTTTACGTGTTACGCTGACAAAAGATTAATAATTTTGCATTTCTTTGAAATTTATTGCGGATTTATTGGCGCATGATCACTGTAATATACCTCCCAACAGGGCATTTGTTGATTGCCAATATACAGTTAGCTTGAGCATATCGTTTCAGTCTAGCTTAGTAATTATGCCGATGCTTTGTCATACTCTGGTAGTTCAGTATTGCACAAAACATGGTCTCATTTGTATGGAGCAATAATTGACATCCTTAATCACCAGTTTCGGTAGGCCGCACATTGTAACGGAAATTATGTTTGCGCAGCAATATTTTCTATAATTCAAAAAAACTTTCACGTTGTTTACGTTGTTTGTTGTAAAAATGACCCTAATTTAACTTGAAACTAAATTACCTTTACTGCAAACACCACCCGGATCTGAGCCATACTCCACACAAGTCATAACATAGGAGGAATGTCATATTACCTTTTCCATTTGAAAAGATTAATCTCCTGAACAGATTGTCCGCTCGGTCATGAATGCACTGAAACGAAACTCATTACCGTTGGTTTTAGTGTGCGTCTATCGAAAGCAGTTCCCCCACATCTTCGGCAGGGTCCAGACCGCACGAAAGACAAATGAGTGTTTGAACAAAACAAAAAAAAAATCCTTTCACTCTCTCCCGGGGGCTGCTGGCTAAGGCTCGGGGCAGACTAGAGGTGAGCGATTTTAATCACACGTACCTACTTACTTGCCAAACAATTCGCGGCAGATTAACGTAACCAAATAAGTGCATACCGTCATAATACCGACGCGCCAGCTAAGTGGATTGTCATTACCGCCCCTAGCAGCGGCGGCGGCGGCGCTGTCTAGTATCGAAGCTTAGTAGCTGCAAGATATATTGTAGTCTCACGTGCTTAGATTTCAATTGTGCCGAGAGCACTTGTGAGACCACGAACTGGAGTTTACGGAACCTTTCGCATAGCCTGCAGCGGCCTGGATGGATTGGGTAATTCCCTTAAAATGTTTGATCTTTATTCCATCTGAAGTCTAAGCATTTTGCAATTAGTTAAAGATTGCATCATCGATGAAATGGTGAAAGGCCGTTTATGTGCCATCATTCATTCCGTTTAAAGTGTCGTGTAGTTCTGATTTAAACTTGAAATTAAAAATCAATTTTTTGCTTCAACCTGGCCAAAATTGAGACTCTTCACCGACCACTCGAAACCGAAGAGTATTGCCATTGGATATGAACTTGAAACAAAACCACGCTCAGTTCGGAACCACGTTTTCTTTCCGGTTTGCATAGTTGCATTGCAGGCACTCGAGCACATCACGCCTCTTCGAATGTTTTGGTATTTGGGTTTCATTCGTTTCCTGCCGCGCCAACAAAGTTCGAAATTGTAGCAAATCCTTCGGCTTCTGTTGCATAACACGATCAACAGTGTATCAACAGCTGATTGCAAAATAGCACTTTCATTTACAACGGGTGGATTCATCCTCCCTTCCAGCAGTGCGGCGCGGTGGCTCGCGGCTTTAGTTCGTGTCTGCCTCTGTTGAGCGGTGAGGCGATCATTAACCCTTTCGTGGGCTGACTGACTATCTGCCGGGCCCCTCATCCAATTCGCACTGGCGGTTCGGTTCCGGCCTCGAGAGGTAGACGGTTAAGTAAATTGGTGAGCCACTGACTGGCAGCGGTAAAAGAGAAGCAAAAGGAACGGAATTGTAGTTTTGTTTTGCACCAGAAGTACATGTTTACACACATTGCCAGCTAAGCAATTGAAGAAAGATACGATTTGGTCGTTAAACAACCAAAATCGAAGCCAAAAAAAGAGTGCAGACACACACACACACACTTAAACATACAACAGGTGCGCTTTATAGATCGTGATTACGTTTGTTCAGGGCGTTGCATTCTTGTTGGCTGCTTGCTGGCGTTGCAAATTGACTGGTTTTTCCACTATCCGATAGCCGACAGTCGGCTGCAGCAGGTACAGACAGACAGAGGCCGAGGTCAGAGCAATCACTTTTCGTCGAGTATGTTGCAGGCCAGGCTGGGCGAAATTCTGCGCTGTGCTGTGCTGTAAAGCGAACGAATTTAAGAGCTGTTACGTGAGATGTAAGACCAAATCGACAACGGATAGAAGGTGCAACGTTCGCGCGTGCATTGCAGTTACCCCGAAAAGTTAACCCAGCCGGCCCGCAAGGGGGAAGGGGAAGGGAGGGTTATATGGGAGAGGTATAAGTGACACGGTACAATCGTTTGATAGTTTTCACCATTACCTCAGCAGAGGTACCCGGAAGTGAATAAAAGATTTATATGCTGATGCTGTTAATCATGTGAATACCCTTCGACTCAGTTCGTAACGTGAATATTTACACTCACTTTTTCCCTGGACATTTCAATCTTGTAGTTGCAGTTTGGGTGGTCTTAACTACAATTGTACATAATAGTTCGCTCACAGTGCGAACAAAAAATAAATAAATGAAAGGTGGCTCCTTCCTCTGGAAGGGAGGGGTCCCATACAAATGAAACATAAATTTCTGCACAACTCAAGAATAAACCAAGCAAATGAAACCGAATTAGGCAAGTGGATGTTTTAAGGGGTAAATAATATGTCCATAATTGTTGGATGAAACACAAATTTGTGTACATCTCGAGAACTAATCAACCAAATGGAACAAAATTTGGCAGGTAAATGTTTTTAGTGGTAACAAATATGTACATAATGGTTTGAAACCCGACTCCCTCTTCTATTAGGGAGGGATCCCATGAAAATGAAACACAAATTTCGCACAGCTCAAGAACCAATCGAGAAAATACAACCAAATTTGGTATGTGAATGTTTTTAGAGGTAAAAAATATGTCCATAATGGTTTGACGCCCCTCCCTCTTCTGGAAGTACATGTTTCTTCACAAATTTTTGCACATCTCGCGAACTAATCAACTAAATGGAACCATATTGGCAGGTGAATGTTTTTAGTGGTAACAAATATGTTTTAAATCGACCTCAGACAACATTTTGGATTGTAAGATGGCAACTTCCGATTTCTGGAAAACAGCCGAAAATGGCCGATTTCCATCCAATATAAAAATATCCGGATCTAGAATAATACACAGGAGCTAAAATCGACCACAGATAGCATTTTAAATTCTATGATGGCGACTTCCGGTTTCTGAAAACAGCAGAAAATGACCAAATACCACCCAATATGAGTTTTTCTTTAACCAGTATGCCGTTAAAAATCCAGATATTGTCTCCAAATACCATTATGAAATCCAAAATGGCGACTTCCGGTGTCGGAAAAACAGCGGCAAATGACCAAATACCACCCAATATGGGTATTTCCGGAACCGTAATGATGCACTGGAGCCACAAATCGACTTCAGACAACATTTTGAATTGTAAGATGGCAACTTCCGGTTTCTGGAAAACAGCTTGAAATGGACGATTCCCATTAAATATTAGTATTTCTGGAACCAGAAAGATGCACAGAAGCTAAAAATTGATCACAGACACAATCTTGAATTTTAAGATGGTGACTTCCGGTGTCTGGAAAACAGCCGGAAATGACCAAATACCATTCAATATGAATGTTTTCGGAACCAGAATTACGCCCAGATGACAGAAATTGATTTCACAGGCAATTTTAAAGTCCAAAATGACGACTTTCGGCTTCTGAAAAACAGTCCAAAGTAACCACATATCACCCAATATGAGTTTTTCTTTAACCAGTATCCTAAATACCATTTTGAAATCCAAGATGGCGACAACCGGTTTGTGAAAAACAGCCTAAAATAAACAAATACTATCCAATATGAAAATCTCTGGAAACAGAATGATGCAAGGAGCTGACAATTGACCTCAGGCACCATTTTGAATTGCTAAATGGCAACTTATAGGCAACAGTCGAAAATGACCGAATAATACTCAATATGGATATTTCGGTAAACGTGATGATGCATAGAAACCAAACATTGACTCTGGACACTATTTTGAATTTGAAGACGACCACTTTTAGTTTCTGGAAAACAACCAAAAATACCTCCCAATATGGGTATTTCCGGTGTCAGATTGATGCCAGAAAGTCTGCTGATAATGACAGAATACCACCCAATATGAATATATTCAGAATTAAGGCGATGTACAGAAGCCAAAAGTCGAGGATGTTGTCATTTCGATAAAACCAATCATTTCCAACGATTTGTTATTTGACTTTGATCATATCCTATGGCCGATTCGTCGTGCATTTGCAGACTTCAAATAAACCGCAAGGAATCAATGAACTTGGAACGTTCAAATAGTACGACACCACATTTAAATTATGTTGAGGCCACATATATCGATCAAAGCAGGTATAGTTTTAAATAGTCTTTGAATTTCTCTTCTTTCCATAACTTTTGAGCCACATATCAAATTGTTATGAAGTTTGTTATTTGTAAGTTTGAGAGATGACTCGTTCGTATGACACTAGTTATGTTCAAATAAGTCATGTAATCTTTGAGATAATAGACTTTCGTTGTTTTATTAACAACTTAATACATAACGGTTGCTTAAGTTCGATTATAATCAAATGAAATGGGAACGTGTAGGGCAGCCAAACTTTGAAACCACGTGTTCAATCATAATTCATCAGTTAACCCTTAACTAGCCCGCTCATCTGATAATAATAATCAAATCGGTTGTGTAGTTTCTGAGATAATGAAGTTTCGTGATTTTCACAAGTCGGCACATTTCAAATAAAGTTACAGTTCGATTGCAGTAAAATTTAATAGGGTCTTTTGAGGCAGCTAGACCATTCATTTGACACTAATTTTGTGGAAATCGGGTCGGCCATCTCTGAGAAAAGTGAGTGAGTCCAAGTAGCCTTCGGAATGTGTTCCTTTGCATAGCTAGATTTCACATTTTTAAACATAACAGACAAAGTAATAGTCCGGCTGCAAAACAAATCAATAGGGTCTTATGGGGCAATTAGACCTTCCATTTGACACTGATTTTATGAGAATCGGTACAGCCTTCTCTGAGAAACATGAGTGAGATTAAACAGTCTTCAGAACACGTTTCTTTTCATAACTTTTGAACCACAAGTTCAATCTTTATGAAATTCAAAACTTAAGGGTTTTCTAGGTAGTCCGTTCTATTGAGATCAATTTTGTTCAAATCGGTTGTGTAGTTTCTGAGATATTGATGTTTCATGATTTTCACATTTTTAAATATTACCTCTAAACTAAAAATCTTATTACAATGAAATTCAGTAGAGTCTAATGGAGCAACAAGACCTTTCATTTGCAATTAATTTCATGAAAATCGGTCCAGCCATCTCTGAGAAAAGTGAGTGAGAATAAAAATCTGCACATACACACACACAAACACACACACACACACACACACACACACACACATACAGAAAATGCTCAGCTCGTCGAGCTGAGTCGAGTGATATATGCCATTCGGCCCTTTGGAGCACTTTTATATATGCGGTTTTGCAAGTGATTGCTATACCTTACTAGGAGAAAGGCAAAAACCTATCCGTTAATACGTAAATTCTGATGATTTTTTTTTGCTTCGTAACGTGGCCAAAAAGGTCCGTCCGGCTTTTGAGGGCGCCCAACCGAACCGATAAACGAAACACGGTGACTAAATCTCGAACTCGCTGTATCGCGAGTGGGTGGAGCTACCTTGGAAGGATTACTTTCTTCAGTGGACCACCATGACGAAAAAACTGGATATTCTTTCGATTAAAATTACACTGTGCTACAAATGAGAAAAAAAAGCAAGAACTTCTGAAGTGACCTAGTGTAGGTTGTAGGTCTTGTTGAGTGTAACATTCGCTCGTACTAGAAATTTTCCAAACACCCCCAAAATCTGAAGTTATGGTCGAAATACGGTTTTTTGGACCTCAGCGCATATAATATTTTTAACTCAGTCATTTGTCAACCGATTTTCAATATTAAAGCAGTTTCAGAAAGAGGACAAATAGAGCTTTCAAATATATACAGGTTTGTACTAACATCAATAAAACATGTTAAGTTATTTGAGTTTATTTATAATTTTTCAGACTTTTTCACGCAACTTTTCAATTTAATTTTAAATTTGCCGTCTATTTTGGTAAGAAACATACCACAAATACACTATAATTTCGAAAGTATATTCAATTCCGAATCAAATGAAAGCAGTTTGCTACAAATGATGAAAAAATGCAAAAACTTTTGATGTGACTTAGTGCGGGTTGTAGTTTTAGTCAATTGTTACTTGCGCATTTACTTGAAGTTTTTCAAATACCCCGAAAATTATCAGTTATGTTCAAAACCCTATTTTTTACCTTAGCTCACATTTCTATGTTTAATACGGTTATTTTTCAACTGAATTTATATATTTTGGCTGTTTTTGAAAGGCAAAAAATAGAGCATTTGAAATATATAAATATGTCTAAAAAGTTTACCTATATGTGATTAATAGTTTTAAAATAAATAAGATGGGTTATGTTATTTTTAATTTTTCAAATTTTTCGCAATTTTTCACACATTTTTGTAATGATGGAGCTTCAATTGCTGTGAAATTTGGAAAGTTCTTTTTAGTACCAAACGAAAACAAAAGGTGTTGTTATTGAAAATATGTTATAAATATGCTGAGAAATGATTTGATGAAATCTAAGTATTTGGTGGAATATATGACATCTAGTCATATCTCAGCCAAATTATAACAGATTTTCATAAACAACACTTACTGTTTTCGTTTGGCACTAAATGTACTTTTCAAATTCTGCAGTAATTAAAGCTCGTTCATTAAAAAAAGTGTAAAAAATTGCGAATAAATTTGGTAAATTTAAAAATAACATAAACTACTTTATTTATTTTAAAACTATTCATCGCATATAGGTAAAATTTGAAAAAAATTATCATATTTTATTGAATATAAATCATCTTATTTTATTTAAAACTATTCATCACATATAGGTAAACTCTTTAGACATATTTATATGTTTCAAGAGTTCTATTTTTCGCCTTTCCAAAACAGCCAAAATATAAAAAATTGATTGAAAAATAACTGAATTATTTGATTTTGACCATAACTAATAATTTTTGAAGTATTTGAAAAACTTTAAGTAAACGCGCAAGTAACATTTGACTAAATCTACAACCCACACTAAGTCACATCAAAAGTTCTTGCATTTTTTCATCATTTGTAGCTCCGTGAAATAATTGCGCGATAGTAGCAAAAATTCTGGTTTTCTTTAAAAATATATAAATTAGCCCAATATCAACCGATTTTTACGAAACTACTTTCATTTGATTCGGAATTGAATAAACTTTCAAAATTATAGTATATGTGTGGTATGCTTCTCACAAAAACAGACGGAAAATTGACAATTAAACTGAAATATTGCGTGAAAAAGTCTGAAAAATTAGATTTAAGCTCAAATAATTCAACATGTTTTTAATTGATATTAGAACAAACCTGTACATATTTTGAAAGCTCTATTTGTCTCCTTTCTAAAACTGCTTTAATATTGAAAATCGGTTGATAAATGCCTGAGTTAAAAAATATTGTATGCGCTGAAGTCCAAAAAATCGTATTTTGACCATAACTTCAGATTTTGGAGGTGTTTGGAAAATTTCTAGTAAGAGCGAATGTTACACTTAACAAGACCTACAACCTACACTAGGTTACTTCATAAGTTCTAAATCGCTGTAGCACAGTGTTATAATAAACAAATGTTTCTCGTGATTTTGGTAAAGATGATCTAGGTAACATGTGTTATGGAAATCCCATCGAGTTATCGCATGAATTGAGTTATTCAGGCGGATGGTCCATTGAAACGACCAAGAAGGTTTATGTTATCCCCAATATCAGAAGAAGAACAGATTTTCGTCAAAGTGGTCCAATTTAGAAAGTGATCCATCCAAGATAGTTTTACCCTAAATTGGAATTTACAAAAGTTTCTCGTGATTTTGATGTAGACTAGGGTAAACTAATTTCTAGTGGACTGTTTTTCTATAGTGGACCACCCGCCACGATAATTCAACATTTATAAATTTGAATTTATGTCAAGAGAAATTGGAATAATATGACGGCTGGTCCACTATAGGTTAATAAGGGAAAGAGGTCCACTATAGGTTATTTTACCCGATTGGCTTAATACACACCTAACAGGCAGCCAGTCTCTTGCGTTCGACCCTGGAAAATATCCTGGTAGTTCTATTAGTGTAGCGACAGAAATACCAAAATTCCAATTTAGGGTAAATTAACCTATAGCGCATCTCTCTCCTATAGTCTACCAACCGCCAGATTGACTGAATTTATGCGAGGGATTTTCAGAAAACTTCCATCGGGAATCATCATTTTTTTTTCTTCTGTGTGGACTCATCACTGCGACCAGAGCTTAGATCAACTGTGATATTGCCCAGGTGTTTACTGTACTCCGCACTTCATATTATTGGCAGTATCACCATTGACGTAAGTGAAACGCTTTTCATTCATATCCGTGCTTGTGTGTAGGTTTTTTTTTACCTTTCCGTTTCAAACTTACTGTTTCACTATACCAAGCCTCTGCCCATCCTAACAATATCGCCTAGTTACAATTCCCTGTAGAGAACTTTCATACGTAACTCACACCAGTTTTATTATAATAGGGATTTTTTTTGTTTGAAGGAGAGTCAACAGGAGTACTGTAGAATTCAGATTGAAGGAAGGGTACGTGGTGGGGAGCCTTAGAATGAACCCAAGCTAAACTTTGACAACCAAATGGCCTGATTCTACTAAGATTCGAACCCACAACCACCTGCTTACCAAAGCGGACTCTGTAACCTTGCGGCTACGGAGCTCCCTGGGAATCATCTTTCCCGCATCACAAACATGTAGAAATCCCGATATATGTTAAGAGAAATTGGGTTAGTCTAACGGGTGGTCCACTATGGGTTAATAAAATATATTTCAAAGGAATAAACAATCTTTCATCAGGGTGATCCACTGAAGGAAGTATTCCATTAAATTTAGGGGGAAACTACTTTGGATGGACTACATGCTGTAATGGGTCATCGATCAGATTAACTTAGTTTTTATGGAAATCAGCGTATCTGTATCAGAATCATGAGAAACATTTGTAGGTAAAATGGATCTATAGTGGACCCCTTTCCCTTATAAACCTATACTGCCGTGAGATGACAATGTGACGTAGATCCAAGTGATCAGTTTTTCAGTACGGCCCCAAAACGAATGAATTTCTGATCACTTTTATATTGATATGGGAGCCTACGACACTTTGTTTTTTTTTTTCTTGATTTTATGCAACGTACGAACGTACAACGAAAAGGAACATAGGAACATAGGTCTTCGAATAATGAACAAATTGGCATGAAAAACCCTTTTTCGGAAAAAATGGCTCTTACGTCACTTTGTCATCTCACGGCAGTATAGTGGACCACTTATTAACTCAACTTCTTTTAACATAAATTGGAAGTGGATCCCTTTGCTTTATTAGCCTAAAGTGGACCACCCGTCAGATGAACTCAATCTCTCTGAACATAAATCGTAGTTTATAAATGTTTGTGATGCCGATTGGCTGGATAAAATGTTTTCCGATAGAAGTTTTCCTGAAAATCCCTCGAGATTTCGCATAAACTGAGGTTAATTGGCGGGCGGACCACTATAGGAAAGGGGTTTATTTATTCCCCAAGAGTTTCAAAACATCTGACTAAAAATAAGGGTAAATTTGCCAACAGTGAACCCCTTTTTTTAATGGGTCACTCGTTAGATTGACTGAATGCCTCTTCACATTAAATCGGGAATTTTGAAAGTTTCTCGTGATTCTGTTGTAGATTGGCTGGATGAGATGAATGAAAATTTGAAATAAGATGATGAAGATTTTCTGAAAGTACCACGAGTTTTCGCAATAATTAAGTTAATCTGGCAGAAGGTCCACTGTAGGAAATGGGTTTCCTTATAGGTTTGGACCACCCTTCAAATTAACTGCATTTATGCTAGAGCTCGAGATATTTTCAGGGAACTTCCAGCGAGACACACGTTATCCAGCTAATTTGCATCAGAACTACGAGAAACACGTATAAGTTCCAATTTATACCAGTTTTCCATCAGGATGGTCTACTGAAGAAAGTGGTCCATCGAAGGCAGGGTAAATTGACCTATAGTGGTCCGCTTTCCTATAGTGGACCACTCATCAGATAAACTCAATTTCTTTTGATGTAAATTGAAATTTATTAATGTTTCTCGTGATTCTGATGCAGATTGGTTGGTTTCCGGTTTCACTAGTTTCCGCATAAATTGAGTTAATCAGACCGGTAGTCCACTGATTGACGTGGTTCATTCTCGTCGGAAGCAGAAACAGTCAAAACGAAGCAGCAAACAATGCTGAATCTGTGAAATTGAGGGCTAGGAAGCGTCTGAACAAGAAGTCGGGGTGTGATATTATGGATGACGAAACCCACACAAAATTAGACTATAACATTCTGCCAGTACTGTAACTTTATACTACTCCAAAGGGAATGGATGTGTAAAAAGTTCGGCAAAAAGGTTATGGTGTGGCAAGTCATTTGTGAGTGTGGAAAAATGTCTCGTCTATTCATAACGACTCACATATTTTGGTAGAATCTACGTGAAAGAGTGCTTGCAATAAGGTTGTTATCCTTGGTTTGAAAGCATACCCATTGTACAATGTATTGGCCCGATCTTGTTTTCTGTCATTACCATGAGGATGCGCCAGAGTGATATACACTGGGGTCTTTTTACGCGGGTTATTTTTATGCGGTTTTTTATACGCGGCTTCTTCTATGCGATTTTTTCAAATAACGCGGAAGTTTTCACGCGATTTTCTAAAATAACGCGGATTATTTTTAGGCGATTTGGAAAATTATTTTTATGCGGTATCAAATAAGTTTAGTATAAGTAAATCTAATACAGTACAAATTCAGTCGTGTGGTTCATGACAATAAAATTTTCTGTTATCAATCTAAAAGATGCATATTTTTAATACATTTGCTGTTACACATTATCAAATAATAGGCAATTTCCGTTGATTCGGGAAAAAGGAGCAAAAATACATTAATAATTGTATAACGATACGAGTCAGGTTCGTTGCCAGAGCTGCGAATTTTCTCTGTCAGCAACAGAATATCAGTTGAAATTGAAGACTGTGAATATAGATTACAGCACGAACGAGCTGGAAATGAAATTACTCTTGTAAATGAAAGGTTCTTGTTTTTCA
This sequence comes from Wyeomyia smithii, assembly GCF_029784165.1. Classification (NCBI taxonomy): domain Eukaryota; kingdom Metazoa; phylum Arthropoda; class Insecta; order Diptera; family Culicidae; genus Wyeomyia; species Wyeomyia smithii. Next base: position 8,211,728 of record NC_073695.1, read on the forward strand.
ATGAATTTTAATTTTGGAAGCACTATAACTCATTTTGTGTGTTTTGTTACCATTTTTATATTATTTCTTAATGTCATATAAGCTTATATGTTATTATTTTCAATCGGATCTTTCTATTAAATGGAGTTTTTTTCCCGCGATTTTTTTATACGCGTAAAAAAAGACCCCAGTGTTAATTAAGAAAAGGTCTCATATGCACCAAAGGAGATGAATCCACTAAACTGCCCTGAAGCTCGCCCAATCGAAACTTTCTGGGCTTTGGTTAAGGCGAAGCTAAGAAAACTTATAAAGTTAGCAGACGACGTTGAAAAATTCCAGTAAGATTGGCCGAAATTGGTGAAAATGGTCATAGAAAGCACTGTGCAGGAGCTTATGAATGATGTTAAGAAAAAAAAAATAGAGAGCTCGCGTACCCTGTATAAGATAACACAAATTGAATTAAAATTGGAAAGAAAAGCATATTATTAAGCATATTTGAGAATATAATAACTAAAAAATTCTTTTTGTCTTTCATTTAAGAATGTAAGTGTATTTAAAATTTTTGGAACAGTCTATATTCGATAGAAGTGAAATAATAAAGCGATATGTGACATTTTACGCTGCCATGAGTTTGGTATTTGTTGACTGAAACTAAGACAGAATTAATATGAATGTTAAAAATGTCAGAAATGTAAAATATCAAAAATTTCGAAAGTGCCAAAAATGTCAGATACGTCAAAAAGGCTAAAAATGTCAAACCCGTTAAATTTTAAGTAAGTCACAAGTGTCAAAATTATGATTTTTCAAAATATCATGTTGAAATTATTAAAAATGTCATTGTTAAAATCTGTCCACAAGGCGCAAAACAAATACAAAATTGGTGTGTAACAAAACATAAGTGATATGAAATAAAATTATGATTTTATCTGTGGTATGTAACTAATGGAAAAATCATATGAAAATAATACGACTGTGAAATTAATATAAAACAAAAATGATAGGAAAAGAAATCACATGAAAACACATTTCGCACCAAAAGCTGTTGCTCTCCGCGAAACCGACCTGCACCAAAGTCAAAACTAAATCTCGCGCTCACGCTTAGCGACAGCGATTAACTGATAGTTATAATTTTAGAAAGCGTAATAATACAAAAGATGGTTGTTTTTTTTCCTTGCTTTCGGAGCGCCATTGAAACCAGAGTGTGCGCTTAGACGAGCCATTATTCCGCCGCCCAAGACTCGGGGGTAGAGAAATGCCATTTCATCCCTTCTCCTCTCTGTCAGTCACTCCAGCCTCTCGACCACGCGTCTTCGATCCGGTGCAGCTGCTCTATCGAACTAATACCCATTGTGGCGCATAATCTCCATTAGCATAATGTTTGCATTGTTCACACTTGAGCGGCTGGAAATTAACATAGTGTGGCACCCACCTTCTGCTGGATCTACGCTAGATACTGAAGACGCCCCCCGCTGCAATAGATCGCCATGGCCACGCTGAATGGAAGTTATTTGCCTGACGCGGTGTATATTTAGCACGGCTGGCAACGATATAGACTAATTGGTTTCTCGACGGACAGTTGGAGCGGTAATTGTCACTGGCAGCGATCGAGTAGCGTCCCACACTTCTTTCCCTTGCCGCTCGAAGGAGGAAAGCTCTTCGGTTCGATGTGGCTCCGTTACTGGACAAAGCGCGGGGATCATTGACTGTGCAATTGCGCGAGAAATCGCGCGTTCCTGACTGGAAAATGAGCTCGCATATCTCGAGAGAAAATTCATAAAATCCAAGTGTCGTACCACTTGCTTTCATTGGTGGTGGTTGCTTTACTAGCTATTTTGGGTTACATATTTTTTCTTAACCAGACAGAAGTGGTTTTCCTATGTTTCAGATCGCAGAACTCTGGATACGAACTTTACGAGAAGTAGTTTGTTTGAGAATATGAGTTCAATAATTAAAAGAGGGACACTTTTGTTTAGTTTCCTTACCTGCATTAGTGAAATGAAAGGCAAGAAAAGAAACTGTAACTTTTTGATGCGCGAGAGAGATTTCATAATCTGTAACCTTTAGCGACGTCCATTCGTATTAACGACTGATGATGTTTTGGGTAAAAATTTGCAATTCATATAGCCGTAATCTCGTGAGTTTTTGTTTTGACTTAACAAATGAAAGTCAACGTGCAATTCAAATCTTCAACCTGCATGATCATTCGTTAGCATTTTCCCTTCGGTTTAGACAATTTTCTTCCTCCCTCTACCAATGCGCCAGTTGATATTTGTACACCGCTTTTCATTCGCTTCCTGTCGGATAATGCACGCCAGTTTCCAGAGCATGGAAGAAGATGCGTTCCGACTTGATGAGCACCGTCCTCGTCTCTGGTCGCCGTCGCCGCGCATCTTTCGCGCTACCGATAATGGAACGCCGCCAGTTTCGATTTCGTTTTGGGCTTTTGAGCTGCTCCGAAAAGCTCCACACAAAAGGGTACCTACATCGTATCTGCTTAGCTTCGGAGCTCGGTAGAAGGAAATCACTTCGATGAGCACATGTTTGAACACGGTCGTACATATTCATTAGAGCTAAGCAAATACTTTTGCCTCTTGCGGCCCCCACCTTCGGTTGGCGGTCTAACCCTGTATGCCCCCCTGTCACAAAAAAAAGTCTCGGATGAAAGTGAATCGCTTTAACCGTAGAAAATGTTTATTTTTGTTCATTATGTGTCGTCTTCCCCTTCAACCGAATTTTGTTTACCTTGTGGCACTGAACGACGACCGACGCGACAACGAGGGTGGGATGGCGGGTGATGCCAAATGAGCAGTCGGATTTCTGCAGAGTAATTTTACCGGTTCAAAATCTCACTTAAGCCGGCTGAAATACGAAAATCTTGCGATTTACTTTCTCGACGAGGGCTTTGTGGATGGGTCATCGAAGGCGAAGAAGACGCACTCGGCAGCGGATAAAACACCTTGATGAAACACAAGACGACATCGATTTGCTGTCGTGAAAGTGGCGCACCGTGTCATATCCGTAATTTTGATTAACGTTACTTTCTCAATGTTTGATCGAGCTACTATTCCGTTAAATAACGTTTGCACACAATTACTTAACACATTTAGTCAGAGAGCCGTCCTCATACAGCTATCGCCAATTTTTCGCATTTCAATTAAATCGCCTCTAATGTTGAATGTCATTAGAGGCGATTTAGTAAGTAATAAAAAATATCAACAGAGCCCAAATTACGTTAGCCCCGGTCCGTCAGGTTAATTCACCCGGATTCCCAGACTGGCGGCTCTAGGCGCTACTGTTTTTGTTCGTTTTTTTTTTTGTTTGTTTTACAGCACAATCAATCAGCGGCAGCAGCACACAGAAAGCGGTGGCGTGTCGATCACAGGGTGTAATTGAATTTCAAAAGAGCACAGATCCTGCCTGACATTGGTAGAACCGGATCGAGCTGGATTTCAGTGTTCGAATTCTTTCCCCTATCGTGAAACTAGGCCGTAGTTGTCCGTGGGTTGTTAAGTACAAATTGGATGTAAATAAATTGAGCAGCGGTGATTTTTTGTCCCAGTCGTTCACTCGCTAGTCAGCCGGGCGTTGATGAAGAGTTGAGAATTCGAAAAATGTTTCCAAAAAAACGGAGATCAACTGTCCCCGATAACGGGTGGCACTCTTGATTGGCACATGGCCCTCTGTTTCCGCTGCACAGGCATTCCGCAAGTGTAAAAACTTCATTCACGGTTGAATAAATGCTCGAGCCGATCAATTAAAGTTTTATTGGCAATCGGCGATACGAGAGTCGGATAGTGCATTAGAAGAAGCGATCCACCAATTGTCTGTCAATCGGGTGACACATTCGGCATGAGCGGGAATTGTTCGGCTGGAAAATAGGTTCGACTGTACCTGGGTTGGGCTGAAACTACTAAATTTGATTCCGCCTTTTCACTGTTTCCATTTGGAAGGCAGCAGCCCATTTGAGGCTCATTCAGGCGGATATCGTCAAATGATTAATGTCGCCGGCGTAAAATGGCTTGGCTTTCGGTTTCTGTTTCGTTTTGCATTTCATTGTTGGGGTCGTTTGTCGGGAAAGCTGGAAGAATGGGCTTACTATTGTTTGGACGTAGAGTGTAAAGGCGGGGAATTTCCTACTGATCAGCTATTGAATTGCTCTGCTTTGCTGAATATTTCGAAGGTTGTTCGATTTATTGCAAATAGTCTGAGTGCGATAAATAATCTAAGCAATAAAATTGCTATTAACTATTTCGAGTAAAAAAACAAATCCACTGAAAAATTCAAAATTCAAAAATCAAATTCTAAATCAAAGCAAAGTTGCTTGTGTAGAACGCAGTAGCATAGCATATTTGATTGACCATGTGTTACCCACGATTGATCATAATCAGTTTAAATTGCACAAAGAACAGCAAACAATAGCAAATCATTCTCATTATGCATGTGCTCTCACTCTTTAATTGTCAAAGCGTGGCTGGTAATGCCGGATGCTTATCAATTGATGAACGGTTTCAAAGAATTTTATTTTGAAATTTTCTATTGAATGTTAAAGCTATTGGATTAAAAAAGTCATACTGGGCACAATCATAATAGCGCGCGTGAAATCACTATCAAAATCTCTCTCTACCCGGACGAACACATAAGATTCGCATGAATTCCCTAGGATTCCTCCCATTGAAATCGTGAAGCGTCCTCGATAAGGAATCCTGTAAAAAGAATCCTCAAGAATGCCCAGTCTATAGGGCTAGGATTTCGGAATGAGAATCGTGTAATGAGAATCCTTCAGATTCCCTAGGATTCCTCACATTGGAATCGTGAATCGTCCTTGATAAGGAATCCTGAAAAGGAATCCTCGAGACTGCCCTGTCTATGGGGTTAGGATTCTTGAATGAGAATCGTGTAATGAGAATCCGTCAGATTGCCTAGGATTCCTCACAAAAAAACCGTGAAGCATCCTTGATGAGGAATTCTGAAAAATGATTCCTCAGGAATGCCCTGTCTATGGTGCTAGGATTCTTGAATGAGAATCGTGTAATGAGAATCCGTCAGATTGCCTAGGATTCCTCACAAAGAAATCGTGAAGCATCCTTGATGAGGAATTCTGAAAAATGATTCCTCAGGAATGCCCTGTCTATGGTGCTAGGATTCTTGAATGAGAATCGTGTAATGAGAACCCTTCAGATTCCCTAGGATTCCTCACATTGGAATCATGAATCGTCCTTGATAAGGAACCCTGAAAAAAAATCTTCAAGACTGCCCTGTCTATGGGGTTAGGATTCTTGAATGAGAATCGTGTAATGAGAATCTTTCGGATTCCCTAGGATTCCTCACATTGAAATCGTGAAGCATCCTTGATGAGGAATTCTGAAAAATGAATGCCCTGTCTATGGGGCTAGGATTCTTGAAGAATCGTGTTAGGAGAATTCTTTGGATACGAAACCTTTCACTTCAACCGTTATGTGCTACGGGATTCATGGGTACCTACCCCAAATTAAAGTACTTGTAACTTCTGCAATTTTCATTCGATACTTGATACTTGATTTGATACTTGTAGCACCATATTTGAACAGAATCTTACAATTAATGGTTCAAAGTTCTTAAAATTACTTCCACAGGCCATTTGTTAGCTTTTGAGTGTTTAAGTAGTATGGCTTTCAAATGGTCCTTCCGGAATAGATTCCAGAGGGGCTTCTATTGCCGATAGAAACCATTAAATAAAACAAGGTTGAATACCATCCAAGATGAGTATTTTCAGGACCGGGATGATGCGCCGAAACCGGAAAACGACCTCAGACGCAATTTTGATTTCCTTAATAGTGACTTCGGGTGTCTGAAAAATAACAAAATCTGGCCGAATACCTCCCAAAATGAGTATTTCTGGATGCGTAATGATGCCCAGAGACCGGAAATCAACTCCAGACGCCATTTCAAATTCAATATAGTGACTTCCGGTTTCTGAAAAAAGGCCTAAAACGGCCGAATATTACCCGATATGGGTTTTCCCGGAATCGGGATGATACCCAGAGACCGAAAAACGACCTAGACGCCATTTTGAATTCCAAAATGTCGTCTGGAATCTATTTCCGTTCTCTGGGCATCATTCCGATTCCGGAAATACTCATATTGGGAGGTATTCGGCCAGATATTTATGTTTCCCAGAGTCCGGAAGTCACCATTTCAGAATTCAAAATGGCGTCTGAGGTCGTTTTCCGGTCTGAGGGCATCATCCCGGTTCCAAATATACCAATATTGGATGGTATTTGACCTTGTTCTATTAAATTGTTTTTATGGTCACAAGAAGCGCTAGTGGAATCTATTCCGGAAGGACCAAAATACCCAGAACCATACAAATGGCCTGTTGAAGTAATTTTATATATCTTGAACCAATAATTGTTAGATTTTGTCCAAATATTCATGAAATTCCTCAGTTTTCGGAGTATTGGATTCCCGGGAATGAGAGAATTCTTGGGCACTGCTGACGCTAATTTGAAAGTAGATAGGTTACTGGATCTTTTGGTGCCATCGAAATTAAATGGAAATAACAAGAATTTACAAGATATAAGAATTTTGAGCACAAATCGGTTAAAGTCAAAGGTTTCGTATCCGAAGAATTCTCATAACACGATTTTCACTCAAGAATCCCAGTCCCATATACAAGGTATTCTTGAGGATTCTTTCGTCAGGATTCCTTATTGCGGACGCTTTTCGATTCCAATGTGAGGAATCCTAGGGAATCTATGCGAAACCTATGGGTGCGACTAACGTATATATGAGTTTATTCTAACCGGGACGACAGTCATGTCGAATAGTCTGTCCTTGTTAGAGTCAGTTGTTCAAATTTGTAATTCTGTTCGCATATTCAAAGAAGTTTGTTCGCATTCTACTAGGTCGAAGCAATTTCGGCTCGACGCTAGAAGGACGCGCAAGGTCCATGTACAGTCGCAGTGTTCAGTTTACTTTGGTGATACCTATATATATTTGAATTCTGGTCTTTCTGAATTATATCATTTGAGGTTCAGATCAGAGGAAGCCAAGAAAAGGGAAATCTAGTTTTGCTGAAATATAATAAATTTTACATTGAACGTCTTAGTAGAACAGAATTAGATATTGAGAATATGTAATGTTTCCATTTGATACTACTAGTACTACAAAAAATCTAATACCGCGAGAGTCATTTTCATTTGTTAACCCTCAGTTACACGATTGTTTGGTCAATATCAATTCCAGACATAGGTTTTGTATACTTCTAAAGTAGAATTACCAAGTTACAGGAATAAATTAGTGAGTGGAACACTTTGAGAAAGAAATAAATAACTTTCTCAGAAACGCAATTTGATCCAAAATGGGAGCAAGTTTACCGTCTCTCGTGATGAGTATAATATTCTTTATGATGTTGGTTAGATTCTTCAATTTCATCTAGAAAAGAAATAGACACATTACGACACGTTTTCCTCAGTCTTATGCTATACACTCAGTTTTTTTACGCTGGGAATACGTACCTCGTAAAAAACCACGTTAAATACGCGGAAATCAAATCTGCGTTGAAAAACCGCAGTAATTCGAAATCCCGCGTAAGAAACATGGTTGATCGAATCGTTCATTCAAAATATCGCGTAGAAAATATCCTTGTAAAAAACCGCGTAAAAATATTCTGTCCGGATCGCAGAGACGATTCCTCCCACGATTCTGTCGCCGAGTCGCCGAGATTCCTAAATTTGGATTCTTGAGGTTTTCCATAAGCGATTCGAACAGATTCTGTCCGCATCGCAGAAACGATTCCTTTCACGATTCATTTGGATTCTGTAGGATTCTTGAGAAGGTTTTCCATATGCGATTCTTATAGATTCTGTCCGTATCGCAGAAACGCTTCCTCTCACGATTCGTTTGGATTTTTGAGGAATCTTGAAAAGGTTTCCCGTATGCGATTCGCACAGATCCTGTACGTATCGCAGAAACGATTCCTCTCGCGATTCCGTCATCGAGTTATAGGAATCCTGGGAATTCTTACTCAGGATTCTCAGCGTGTTAGTTAGGGTAGAAAGCAAACACAAGCCGCTTGTACAAGTTAAGATACCTATTGTATATATGTGTTTGCTGCGGAGCGGAAGCAGGAACACCCGTACTCAATTACAGGCAAATCGTTGTTTGGTAATGCCTTATAAGGTCTCCTGGGTGGGGGCTTCTCTCACTTTTTGTACGAAAAAAAGTTCACTCTTCGTTGACATTTTTTCATCAGATACCCAATATGGCTCCCAGGTGCCTTTAGAGTGCTTTCCTCTTCAATTGAACTTGGAGCTAAGCAGGTTTTAAACTTGATGTCAAACTCCGAATACCGTATAACAGTCGTCGGCTCTGCCTGTATCCCGAAAGTCTAAATACGCGTCGGATTTTTTCCTGTTGACATTGACTCTTTGTCCCACCAAGGAGTAAATGGTCGTTCTTTGATCGTCACGCCGCGATATTTCTTCGTTTGGGCTTGCAACGCGGTGTCGAGAATCAACCCCACGAAGAGGTTGTGTTCTTCAAGTGGTGGAAGATGTTAAATCGACTACACCGCTTTTGAAATTGGAAATTTAAAAATTTGGAATATCAATTGATTGCGTGCGACCATTTTTTTGCTATTTAATAAAAACTGGAGGTGTCATCATCTTCAATTTCAAAACGGTGTCTGGTATTGATTTCCGACCTCTAGTCATCAATCCGATTTTGGGAATCAGGTTATGTCGTATTTGGCCATTTTTGGCTGTTTTCCAGGCGGTTTCAAAATTGCTGTAGGTTGATAACATTCATCCACTTTCTTCCCCTCCTCTTATTGTCATGAATGCCACGAATCATAGACGAAAACACCTGTATATAAATTTTGTGATGAATTTAGCAATAATTTACATATTATAATAAATTTGATATACCCCTCTTGACTACGCCACTAAAATACAAAAAAATAAATGTAGAAACATACTTAAGAACCCACGTATTCAAATTGGCACGGTAATCAAGCTTGGTATTAAAGAATTTACAAATAACTTTTTTGCTCCCCCCCCCCCTTTACCACGCTAATGAAATACATAAAATGAAAATTCGCTGAAATACATCACCCACTACCGCTTCCATATACCGAATTTGATGATGATCGGTTCAGCGGTTTCAAAGTTGTAAAAGGGTGACATGAGTCATCTCCCTCCTCATACTTACTACGCCAATGAGATGTAGAAAAGTCTCAAATGACACACTAATGCTACAAAAATATGCCTCATACTAAAAATCTTCTGCATTTCAAGTTGCACGGTTATTGTGGAAGACGTTTTGAAGTTTACAGAGTTCAAATTAACCACCCCCTTGCATACGCTTATGAGATAGAGCAAAGCTGATATTTTCGTGTTACTCCCCGTTCTCGAAAACCTCTATGAACAAATTTTCACGGCAATCGGTTCAGTAGTTTTTGAGTCTATAGGGAACAGACAGACAGACAGACATTCGCATTTATAGATATAGATTAGTACATTCCCCCTCACTACGCCACTGGGATACAGAAAAATAAATGGGTTAGAAACATGTCCAGCTATCGAAATTGGCACGGTGATCAAGTTAGGTGTTGAGGAGTTTAAAACAAGTAAATAACCTCCCCCCCCTTTGCCACGCTAATGGAAAATATAAAATTCAAAGTCGTTGAATTATAACAGCTACCATAGAATCTACAAACGGAATTCAATGCTGATCGGTGCAGCAGTAATAAAATCATCAAAGGTTGACAGCGTTTAACCTCCCCCCCTTCATCATTGCAACGCCTCTGACCTTTCAAAAAAGTCTAACATGGCACAATAATGTCGCAAAACTACATCTCAGACTCAAAAACATCTGTATATAAATTAGCACGTTTATAGGGGAGGAAGTTTTCACGTTCATGAACCACAACTTCACCCCCTCGTGCCTACGCTTATGAGATATAAAAAAACTAATATTTTAGGATTACTTCCCGTACTCGAAAACCCCTATGTACAAATTTTCACGGTAATCGGTTGAGTAGTTTTCGAGTCTATAGGGAACAGACAGACAGACATTCGCATTTATAGATATTGATTTGTCATTTCACCTGTAGATACGTTTGTTCTATCCTAGACTTTCAAAGAAAAGACAAGGCGTCATATGGATTCGAGGAAATCGGGTCGCCAGCAGCGGTTTTGAAGACCGCTTGGTTTTTGCATTGCGCAGTTTGACGCGGACTGCAATCTAGGCAGTTCATAACCCGCGGCACAAAAAAGTGTACTGGTAGACGAATCCTGTTCACTTCAATGTGGCTAAGCAAATCAGATCTGGCGAATATCTTTCTGTTCCCCCATCGAGCGACACTGAGTACAATCACTTGCAATCAAGCATCTTTACTGGCTGAATGTTGGTATTCTTGAATTGGCCATTCAACAATGGTCTAGTGTTAACTCGAAAAAATTTAAAAAATAAAATCGAATTTCTGGGACTTAGAAATTTTTGAGATGGGAGATAGAATTGATGTGCTTTTTTCGTCAAACTTTGACCGCTTTAAAGCACGTGTTCCCGATGTCCGGTCGAGCTGAAAATTCGCATGGTGATTTTGTTCGAGAAGACGAAAGGTTTATGCCCTATCGCTAAACGATATGCGAAGGTCAATTTTTTTCATACATCTCATTGGCACTCTAATGGACGTATACGCGAAATTCTCGCAAAAAGCGTACTGCAAACAATCGCATTAGCTTGCTTTAGATTAGACACTGTTACCCGCCATTTGTTTGGGCGGACCTCAATCACAACTGAATACTGCTTTACCTTTCTTAATTTTTATGACTATAATGCAAGTCAAGTTATTTTTATTTCTATTTCAAGCAGAAAATGTGGAGCTGACGATTGAAAAATGTACTAACTGGATAAATAGTTAATTGAAAATTTACGAAAAATCTAGTCCAGTAGGTGGGATTCGAACCCACAACTTTTACTCTCTGGTCAGATGCGTTTCCGATTACATCACCGCAAGACGTATAAGTCGGCCTCGCAAAATAGCTATTTTGTATCGCTTGCACACTTTATTGCACGTCATCATTTACTCAGTGGAGAGTATTGTTTGGTGGCAGGCTGCCGTTTCGTAACTCTCACGTCACAGTGGGGTTTACTGCATCAGTAAGGGATCGAAAAGTGCTAGTCTGCTTTACTAGATCCTTAGAAATTTGCCTCACATTTGATGGTTTCGATTTGGTCCGGAAGAACACAACCCATGGCTCGGACGATTCATCCCGGTATTGCTTGTGTCATGCTGTGGGGTCGGGTTCGTCTTTCTCTGTGTTTTGTCCGAAAAAAGACCACAAAAAACCACGAAAATCACGGGGGTATAAAAAGTGATCAAAATATGACCACGGGACTTAGGAACGGCCCCTTAGTTATCTTCAATATGCCATTATTAGATTTTAAATCGGTCAAACGGCTCAGTTACAAATTTTTGATAAAAAGATTATCAAATTATTCAAAAAGGAAACAAAAAACAGTAAACGAAAAATATACGGGTCTAAAGTTTTTTGATAAAGACTAAGTATACCATTGTTGACCATGACCTGACCAAAAAAAAATCTGTTATTCAAAATGGCATTCTAGGTGAGTAACATTTTCTGACACCATTAATGAGTTTAGCACTCCCTATATTGGAATTATTTGTCATTTTTAATCAATTTAGAAAGACCTTCAGGTTATTTCCGTCTTTTGTTCAGAGACCTTCCACTGTGACGCGGGGCGGATGTCAGCACTAGTCCTGGAAAATTGCTGACGGCAAAGAAACTCGGCTACACTACGCAGTGTATTGTACTCGAAAAAGGATTAACGTTCGTTGCTGACAAAGGTTGAGCTCAATAAACTAACCTTAACAAATTAATTTCAATTTATCCATCGAGATCTGGTGTACTCCTGGAATAATATCCACTTTACAAATGTCCTCAAGATAAACTATTTTATTATATTTATAACAGGTAAAATAATAATATTTATAAAGTAAAAGAGACATCTCTTTTAGTAAAAGTAACAGAAGCTAAATCCACAACAAACATGGCGAAACAGTAGCTACAATAACACTCCGCCAAAAATGACCATCGGTTTCGTTAGACAAACAATAAAAAGCTTACACCCAATTTTCTCCAATGTGGGCCTCTTACGTGGAAGCGCTCCACAGCGTAGCCAAAGGCAGCCGGATTAGTTCATCATTAACAAAACTCCAATTCACCTTCATCCTCGGTAGACCCCTCCTTGCTTATCTAATCTGCATAAAACGCACTTATTTTCAGTCGAATCCGCATTCAAAATAACTACCAAATAAGCCACTGATTTGGAAACTGGGGCCCTTTTCAACTGCACGCAGAAGCCTGCCGTCTGTCGGTTAACTCGAAAGGAAAAGTTGAAACCCCTCCTTCACCTCCTCCCCTCCTCCACTCGTTACATTCCTTCGAGTTTGGAATTGCCGTGCGCAATTTAACCATTGAATTCAAACGTAAGCGATCGTGAGCATTAGCATCCGATAACTGGGTGAAAAGGGGAATTTGGAGTGCCGCGCGGAGGTGAAGCAGTAACTGTATCCAAAACAAATAAAGGAAACGTGAATCGGTACGGCGCACGCAAATTGACGCAACGAATCGTTAAAAATAGTCGAAATTAAAAAGAGAACCACCGGGAAGTATCGGTGAAGTGAAGTGTGATGCAGAATAGGGGTTTGGGTATTGAATGGCTTCTATTGTTAAAGTTTGACTTAACCGTGAATTATTTAGCATTATTTTTGGCATGAAAATTTTGCTGTTCAACACTAAAGATCAAAGAAGATTTCACCTGTGTTCCAGAAAATTCAATTTACTGTTGAAAAGCTCAAATAACATTTTCAGCTTTTCTTCTGTTTTTCGCTGTGTGACGAACAATAAAGTTTCTTGAGGACTACTTCGAACTCACCTTTTCGGGAACGGCACTCTGCGGTACCGCAGCAGGACATCCATGGTGCTCTCGGAGGGTATCACGGTTTCCACTCAACTCACTTTACGCGAGTCGTGTTTGTTTTTTTTTATTGCTAGCGAGGCTCGTTGAACAACACACGACAGCCACCAGAATTAATACATATGTGTGCACTAAACCGAAGAATGGCCCTCTGCTGTGGGTGCGTTTTGTACACACTCTGGACGCGGTTAACTTCGTTCCTAGAATGATTCAGATATTGGCAGTACATTAGCAATGGGAATGGTTAGATTATTATAATTTGGTATTATTTTTTCAGTGGTGATAGTGGATCAGCGTTCACAGATTTCTTTTTGCTAATTAAATCAATCTTGATATTCAGTTATTTTGTAGGTCTCTTAAATGTCGAGAAAACAGTTCTTAGTCTTAAAATTGTTGGCTTGCTGTGGTTTTTCATGCATAAGTTCTAGCCTGAGCAACAGTTACGTTCTCACAATTCGCACAAATGTTACTCTCCCCCACTCTAAAGTCAGTACTAATGAAACAAAGCGACACGATATTCAGAAACTTATCCGATACTTGAAAACGTCTGTGGACGAGAACCGTACAAAACGCATGCTATTAATTCCCTAAAACACTCACATATGAGGTTTTTAATGATGAACTTCTTCGTTTTTCTCATATAAATCCAGCTTTCCCAGAGTTCTCAAATGAAAAAGTGTACCATAATGAACATAATACTTTGAAAAATGTTGTACTGTCTATGGCTTTGTCCGCCAAGTAATTATTCATGAATTTTATCAAGCTTCTATGGGTAACTGACATACTATGAATATTTCAATTTATTTCATTAAATTTCAACAACTTTTACCTGAAAACAATCATTTAAATTGGGGTAGAATGCACTATAAAGCGCTTGCTAAAGATTGCTCGACAACTTGGGGCATGTCCTACTACTTTTAATTTTACTTCTGAGACTTCAAGCGCTTCTCACTTCGCGTGCTGATTTCTACTAGGAACATATTAGCCTCCTGGATTGGAGTATATTGGTCTTAGTTGTGATGCGTTTTTCCCACGGGCTTTTTTAGTAGCAATGGTAATTTTTTTCAAAAGGAACATTGAAAGCGAGTATTTTGGAATTGGTTTCGTCATTAACATACATTACATAGAT